>NC_072738.1:2364827-2597562 GCF_026930045.1 Uloborus diversus | reverse complement strand
ACTATTAATAGACAAATTGACGTTATAATACAAAAATAAAACCATATTAAGTCGTAAGTGAAACTTAAGACATAATTGGGAATTTCGTTTTCCACAATTTTCTACATCCAGGATAACCAAAATCCGTTTGTATTTAGGAACATCATTTTTACATAGAGTGTCGAGAGCAGGTTGTTTTCTCTGCAGTAACATAACGCTGGCAAAGAAAAGTGTTTTACAGAATTCTTTAATGGAAGTCCTGAATAAATATCTTATGCACATAGGGGGATGCAGTGCGCAAATTTCATTGAAACTAAATTGTGTATGTTTTTACTTTCTTCTATATCTAATATATAGAAGAAAGTATTGGATTCGTGCAAATTTTCGAATTTCGAATTTTGACGGATTCGAACGTTTTGAGGTGTGCTGAGTCCATTTCGACCATTTTTGGAAAATGTCTGTCTGTCTGTGTGTGTGTGTATGTATGTATATGTGTGTGTATGTATGTGTGTCACGTCTGTGTGTGACCAGTTTTTTGTGGCCGCTCTACAACAAAAACTACCGCATGAAATCGAACGAAATTTAGTACACATATGTGCCCCTATGTGAACTTGTGCCCATTAGTTTTTGGCGCGAATTCCTCCAAGGGGGGGTGGAGCAATGGGACGTTTTTCGAGTTACGCGTGCTTGCTATTCCTCAGGAAATTACTGGCGGAATCAAACAAAATTTGGTCCATATGTTGGTATTAACAGGAACAGGTGCTGATTCAATTTTGGTGTCAATAACTCAAACGGGGGTTGAGCTATAGAACGTTTTTTGTCGTCAATTGTGACTGCTGTATCTCAAGAAATAATGAACGGAATGAAAGAAAAATTTATCGGCAAGTAGCCCTTAGTGGGTATAAGAACTGATTTTATTTTTGTGTCAACAGCTAAAAAGGGGGTAGCGCAATCACCCGTTCTTTTTTTCCATTTTGAGTGCCCTATCTCAAGAAGTAATGCTACGTTCTGGTTGAAATTTGGAATATATGTGAATCCATATGTAAACAGGCTTTGGTTCTATTTTGACGCCAATCGCTCCAAGAGGTGTTGATTTTTTTTTTTTTTTTTTTTGCGAATAAAAATATTTTTATTAATGCAACAATAAGAAAGATAAATCGTAATAGATTGTCGTCTGCGTATTTCTCGTGATTTTAATTGTATGGAAATGGTAGGAAATATTATCTCAATGATTTAAAATTTTTAACTGTTGCCATCTTATGTTTGTTAACAAATAAAATATTTGTAATTCATTCAAGCAAGGCTTTTAAAATAACTTTCAATTTTCGCTCTTTGCTTTGCTTTTGCAATAATTCAGACATTGGGATAGTCGTCAAGTTTTTGCATGTGTCATTTTGTTTTTGTTGGGAATATTGCTTCCTCGTCAAGCATGGGGAGGGATCAGAAAAAAAAAAGAAAAATATAGAAGAAAGTTTCGTGATGGCCACAACATACTAGTTTTTTTTTTTTACATTGCTTGAATATTAGCACTGAAAAGGTCAAATATTGAATTTATTAAGGTACAAGCTGGAAAGCTGTCAACCTCGCATCAGCACTCAAGAAAGTTCTTATTTATAAACTGATTTTTCATTTATATATATATTTTTTTACTTTGAGTATGTGATGTTTCTTTCTTTTCTTCTTCACTTTCGTTTCCTCTTTTCAATAAGAAAAAAAAATTCTGATTGTCTTATAGTTAAAAAATTCCCCAACTTTTTCCAGATATCCAAGTTGCTCACCATCCTTAGGTTTGAAGTGTAGCTGTGTATTCTTTTAAGTGTATTTACTGTGCAAATGCCACACACTAAAAAAATCTCTTACGCCATCAGTGCATGTGCGCTCCAATACTTTTAAATGGCCAAATTAAAATCCCTCAATGCAGTGCGCACGTCCGAATGGTCATCGGTCAACGCCTGACCGGAGTCACGGAGAATACAATGAGGAGAGTCACGGTTCAAACTTTGTAGCGGCGGGACCTTTAGACAGTCATGCCTTCTAAACAGTTTAAAGGTTGCCACCACCGCTTTTCTGGGGGCTTCAGAGACACGCATCCATAAGCTCATTTCTTTTGCATTGAAAAAGGTGTTCTTTGTAACTCCGAAACACGTGTCTGCAGCAATCTGCAATTTGTGCTATTTGACGTTGTTAGTTCTTATTTTACACAAGAGGGGTTTTTGTTTACAATTGCCCGGGTGTTGCCCTTTGATATCTTCTGAGCATCCTGTTTGAAACTATATTTAAAGGTCATGTTGGTAAACAGTCTCACTGAATGAAAGGTCAAAATTTTATAATAAAAAGCCCTCTTGACCCAATAAATTATTGGGTCTTTGGGTCAAGAGGGCTTTTTTTTTCTTAGCAAGCAGGTCAGCATGTTCCTTTTTCAGCGACGTCGCAATACGCCGGAATTCACTGAAAGGAGATCATGTGGGGGAAACGTTTAAGTAACGTAAAACAGGGCTACATGGACCGGAAATAGCAGAAACTTTGTTTCATGCACCAGCATCTGCCTAGTACTGCCACCTGTCAGGGAGAAGGTCAACTAAGTCTGTCCACAAAAATTATACAGGACCAGGACGGATTTTAAACAATTTTTTCTCCGTGGTTCAAGTAGCCCCTGGAAGCTCACGTAGCCTGTTTTACGGTATAAAAGTATTTTTAAAATACAAGTTTCGCTTTTTATTGTTATGACGATGCAACAATATCCAACTTTCATTTCATAGAATAGTCCACTGTTCTTCTCTCTCGATTACCAACTATGTTAAGTGCAATACGGTGAATCACGAAATGTTGAATCGGTCAGGACTCACCTGTTTGTCCCCCGTAAGCACCCAGACGACGATGCCGGCTTCTCTGAGCGCTGCGATCGCCCTGGGCACTCCCTCCTGCAGACGGTCTTCAATGCCCGTCGCCCCCAACAACTCCAGGTTTTGCTCGATCATGCACGCTGCCAGGTAGAGCTGCTTGTCCCTGTCCTCGATGCAGATATCTGCCGCCCTCTGGTGGGGAATCCAAGCATCGTATTCCGCCTGGCTGATCACCTGCCGACAAGAGAGAAGATTAAAAATCAATGAATGCATATGATCATAGAACGCTTCGGAGTCAAGGATTACTTGACAAAAGCAAAATTACTAACATTATCCAATGCGTAATGAAACTATCTTTGGAGAATCGAAATGCGCTAATATTATCCATCAGTAGCAATAACAAATGTAAACCAGTAGAAATGATCAGTACTGTCCACCTATGGCAAGTTGAGCTCCGCTGCCCGACCGATGAAACGATTCCATTTGTTGAAATAGGGGTGAGGAAAGAAAAACGGCTTAAGAACTTGCGGATTTAGCTTACAGTGTTATTGCCCGTTTGGCGAACAATATAATTCTGGTAAGAAGTAGCAAGGAGTACTGGATTTTCCAGCCAAAAAAGGGTTGCAATGGTAGCCCAACTCTATGCCTAACAATTCCTCTTCTTAGTCATTGCTCTCCGTGAAAGAAATGGACTTGCTTAAGGCCATAACGCAACTTCTCGGAGCTGGACAGTAGGTCTAGTTCTTCTTCAACGGCCTTAACCATACTTAAAACGGGTCTCTTTATGATGAAGACAATACCATGATTGTTTCCATTCGCAAGATGTCCCATGGTTCTTTATTTCAATCATTTAGGGTAACTTTGAATCATGTGGGTTAACTTGCGCCAAACTATTCTTTTCCATCAATTTGACTTCACTGACAAAGAAACTGTAGAAGGCCCTATGCTTGCCCTTGCTAACAAGGTTATAATGTCCGTTTCTAACTCGTTGTTACCAACTCTGTTGCTCTATTAGTAGCCAGCACCGAGTAGAGCCAAAAGTGTAATCAATCATTTTGATGAGACAGTTTGGACGCTACTCTGGAAAACTGATCTGAAATTGTTGAAATCTCTCTTCTTACATTTTATGCAAAATAACAAATTATAGAAATCTTGCTATGAACATTAAAATAAAAGGTATATCAACTGCACTGAGGAATAATAAGCACAAAATAACTAAATAAAACAAAGCCAACTCACTTTTTTAGCCATACATAAGATTCGTAGGCCTTTCCTAGAATAGCCGTTTAGGTGCTGTTGCGTTTTCATTATCAAGTTTTTGTTAGCTGTAAGAGAAAATAGCTGCATATAATTACTTCCTACTTTTACATTGGGATTTCAGTTTATAAGGAGTCATAGTACAATAAAATAGAGGATACAGATGAGTAGAATTTGACGTAGATAACCCACCCCCTCTCCATTAACATGACGTTCGAGCTTGTACAGTACCCGCCACTAATAAAATCACTGGATTATAAAATCAGTCGCTTTTTAAAATCAAATTTGGAAGAACAGAATCATCGCAATATCAAAACATGTTAAAAACCATTATTTAACAAAATCACTATCGCCGTTTTATAAAATCAAACTTTTGGATATAATACGCCAAAAATTGATAAAGATGTGCACTAAGAATAAGGGAAGGAATCAGTCTCTGAAGATGAGGAAATATCAGAGTTGCTCTCTTCATTAGATATCAGTAAAGTGCTTGATATTATACGATGCACTTTTAAGCCAAGAGGAAAATATAATGTTAAAACTTATAAACATTTTGTAAACTTTCAAACGATATTGTTCTTTATTCTGCAACTCTGTAAAATATTGACGTATTGTTATTTGATTGAGACCCTTCTGCAAATTAAAGAAAATGTACCGCATGCTCAAAATAACCGTATTTTTAAACACTCGAAACAAAAATAAATGAAGTAATTCATTTCGTTTTTAGAGCTTTTAAACTTCAAAATCTATAATTTTTTAAAGTGAGTTTTGGTATGCCGTTTTATAAAATCAGCCGCTTTATAAAATCAAATATCTTCTGAACCAATGTGATTTTAATAAGCGGCGAGCACTGTATTAAAAGCTCTTGCGCTAGTCGGGATGAAAATTTAGGGCGGCATTCATTTTACCTCTTGATGACTGAGGTGCTAGTTGAGACAGGACAGTGGAATCTGCTCCTTTGCAAAACAGGATCTTTTGGCCTGTGATGGGATGTTGCAAAATGACGGACATTCGTTTCCGGGTGGCATCAAACGGTAATACGTGCAGAAGGCGAAATTCGATGAGGCCCTCACCTGTTGGGGGGGGGGGGAGAAAAGCAGTGAGTATTATCTTATCATAAACTTAAGTTACTAGCAAGTTCTATGAACAGCTAGTTTCAATTGTTCTTTAAAAATTTCTTCAATGCATTAGGTACAAAAAGAGTTACGCATATAGATTTTCAATACATATTAAACGTCTATCTAAAGTGGAACACCACTGATTATTTTACATTGAGTCTAAAAGTATGTGTGTGTGTGGCTTATTCCCCATAATCTAGTCTAGGCTAGACCTGGTCCAAGAGTTTGTGAATTGATAAGAAGTCTACACTAAAAGCGGATTGGTCGATAGGTCTTCATATGCTAGTCCCAAACAAGCAAGAAGGTGAGAAGAAGAGGCCTTAACTGAAGCACATTTAGTGCAAGTCTGGAAGCTTTTCTCTCCGCTGGTAAAAATAAAGTTCCTAGTATGTCTACTCTTGAGTCTACTGATCTTGACCTGGATGGTTCCGTCCGCGTCAAGAGCAAGGGCGCTGCCTGGGAATTTTTCAAAATACCAGGAGTGAAGTGAAGGCGTCTTAAACAGATTCCTAAAGGGCGTCTTAAACTTTGAAGAGATCTCAGATGATGTAGGACTCCCAGATTAAAGGCCTAGAAGATCCCTCTTTGGCAAGAATATCGGCTGTTTCATTGCCCAGGATACCAATAAGTGAGCAAATCCATTAAAGAAAAATCTTGCGATGTTGTGAGAGTGCTTTTAAATTTCTAGAATTGTCATTGAAGCATCGTCTCCAACCCTTGTCCAATTGCTCAGGTGTTGAATAGCACTGCGGCTATCGGTTAAAATCCAGACATCTTCTCGAAGCAAAACCTTTTAAAGAGTATTATCTGCTAAGGGAACAACAAAGAAGTCGACCATCTGGCCAAAAGAAAAAAAAATCATTTTGCCTGCTAGACTGCTTGGTTTTGCGTTTGAGCCTAAGAATTTCTTCTCCTTCGGTGAACGAAATACTGAAGTAACATTTTTTTTTATATAATTGAAATGAATTTTTGTACAGTAAAGGTACACGGGTGCTTCCACAGTTGAATAAGGTATGTTTCGTCAATTTCTGAAGTGAGACACATTACATAAGGTATCGACAGGCGGAAGAACAGAGTGAATTGTGTTTCTTGACGCATTTCTGAACCACTCTTTTTCGTGATTGCTTACTAGCTCTGACATGAAATTTCCATTGAAATTATGGTTTAGAAGGAGCAATTTAAATGTTCAGAACAATAAAAAATACAAAGCATGGTCGAATAAACTAACGTAAAAGTAAAAAATAGCCTAAAAATTAACGTCAAGAGAACGAATGAAGAGTGAAAGAAATAAGCTATTGGCGCACTAGCCACCCTTTCCGGAACATTCTTATACAAGACTAGCTGTACCCATAAGGCGATGCCCGTGCTAAAAATTTAAAGGAAGTCCGTTGAATACCCCCACCCCCCTCTGATGTGAAATGATCATTTTTCTTCAACTAAAATGCGTACACACCTTTTCAAAAAACCTATTAAAGTCTCTTTGGAATTAAAAACTATTCGCCAACATAGATAAAAAGATTAAAATGCAGCTTAAATACTCAAAATAATTAGCGCCAAGCAACCACGCTACCATGACTCTGCCCGTTAGCGAGTGAAGTGGTTTTTTCTCCGCAATTTAAAATGTTTCGCCAAATAAACAGTACTAGAGTAAAACCGTTATAAAGAACAATCACAATTGAATAATACAACAAATGAAATTATTTACTTAGATAAGTAACTATCTTCAACTATAAGAACAATAATGTAGGAGCCCAGACCGGGGCGCTCAGACTACCTTGAGATGGCTGGAAGAGCCGGCGCCACCGAGTATCCACGACATAACATATCCCACGAGTCTGCGCGACGAGCGGGAGAAAGAGCCAAGAAACGAGAATGGACGGACGCGCAAAAAGGCCCCCCAATAGTTCGCTGTGAAAATGCTGTAGTTGTAGATGTAGAATTGATATTTGATTTCATAAATGTAAATAGCTGTTGTACATAGGTTCTTAGTATTAATTAAAATTTCATTATGAGTGTTAATGCGAATCGTTCGTTGAGTGACAGTGTCAAGATTAGAACCCATTGAATCCCACAATAATAAACGTTGTAAAAAAAAGAAAAACAAAACCCAACAGGAAAATCCTTACAAAATCAATTTATGTACCTGAATATCGAAAAAAAAAAAAAAAAAAAAAAAACAAAAACGCATTCAAAAATTAGTTTGCTGACCACAACAGTCACAAATAGCGTAGCTATCGTCAGTGTCAGCTCGCGCCCTCTAGATGAGTTAACTTATCCCGCCACTATTAGGAATTCATAGAACTAAACAATTAATTTGCAATTACAAATATTTCAGTCAATCTAATTTTTTAACAAAAATAGCCTATAGCCTTCTGCAATAAATGGACTATTCAACACAAAAATAATTTTTCACTTCGAACCAGTAGTTCATAAGATTAGCTCGCTCAAACAAACTCCTCAGCTTTATGTTATTAGTATAGATTGGTTCTGCAGGTCCTGCTGACGTGATTCATTTACATGCCATCAATTGAGCCCACTCAGAGTGTCTAATATGGGCCACTGACTTGGCGAGTACTTTCGGCTGGTTACATAGCGAAGTGACTTACTCTTGGTAAAGACAGGATTCTGCAAACTACCTTCTCCAGGCTCGTTATTGGCCCCTTGAAATGTCTTAGATATGAACTGTGTCGTCTCCCTTGACTCTATCTGCACTAAAGCGTAATTCAGACATCGTCCGCACATCACGTTCGCCACGTTAAGCAGACAGACACACGTTTTCCAAAAAGGGAGAAGCATTCACATATTGCGAACGCGAGTGAAGCACATGTCCGTACTCTCACCCAATTGAGAGAGCGCGCTCATCTCGTGGAGACCAATGAAATGCGACTGCCTACTCTACGGATGTCTGATTTCAAGCTTCTCGTCACGTTGACGGGTCCCGTACTATACGACTTGCTGTCATGGCAACGCCGACAAAAAACATTTTAGGGAGAAAAAAGCGGCTCTCACGTGCCGTACGGACGACGTGTGAATGTTGCTTAAATGTAAAACTGAGCAGGAATCGCCTGTTCGTATTCTAGCCGTTCTTGACTTGGATAAGGAGGGCATTTTTAAGTATCTTATTTTTGTCATTGACTTTCTGAAGACATTTTACCTCGTGGACCTGGTCTAGCTAGGGGCTAAGTAATAATAACATCATATGGAGTTATAATAACATCAGCAACACACAGCTAAGCTGTCTAAAATGAATCTTACCAGGAAGCGACAGGACCACTGATTCCGGAGATCTCTTGAGCAGCCGGCAGCCATACGCGAAGGCAGTCTCGACCAGGGCTATCTCGTCGGGGCTCTCGGCCTCGTAGATGGGGCGGAGCTCCAGAGGGGAGGGGCTTGGAGATTTGAAGTAGCCCAGGTGGGTGGGGAGGTGGAGGGTTCGGGGCCTCTTAGTCGGCGTGGAGGCCCCGGAGCTGGCAGGAGTGGAGGCCTCGCTGAGGAGGAGGCGGGACGCTCCAAAAGTTCGGGGCGTATCCCACGGATCTCCCGCCCCTCGAAGGTGGAGAGGTGTGAGAGTGTTTAGGAACAGACCGCTGGAGTTCATCTAAAGATCACAGAAGCATAATATTATTCATTACGCAAGATTTTTTTTTTATAAGTGTAAGCAGGATAAATAGAAAAAAATTAATTTGAATTTTGTCATCTTGAATTCAAATTATGTTTTTCGCAATCACGAGTGTGTGTTTGTATGTGTGTGTGTGGGGGGGTGTATGTGTATGTGTGTAGGCATGTGTGTTTGTGTCTGTGTGCAGTCATGAGTGTGTGGGTAGTTGTGTGTATGTGTAGGTGTCTGTATGCATGCGTGTGTGTATGTGTTTGTGTGTAGGGGTATGTGTGTATGGTGGTGTTTGTGTATGTGTTTGTGTGTGCGTGTGTGTGTAGGACATGGACGCAACCTGGAGACGGTTTTCGCTAGAGGAGCAGCATCGTGAGGCCGGCCGACGCGACGGGTGGTGCTGGCAGAGGGTGGCGCCGCGCCGGTGGGAAAAATGATAGCACGCCAAAAACAGTCAAATGAAAGCAATAAGCAATCGTGATTGCTCAAAAAAATGCAGGAGATACTAATTTATGGTTTTAAGTATAGCCCTGAATCATGGAATAAGCATCGACATGCTCGCCATCTTGGTGCTAAACTATGCTTTCTTCCTGTCTTCTATAGTGAAGCAGCGTGTTTGGCTTCTTCGTTGTACACTCCTGTCTGTGAAAATTGCAACACCATGAAGGAAGCATCATAGTTGAATGAAACTTAATACACAGTTGAGTGGTAATAGTACAAATAAATGATTACATTTTCAAACCAAACAAACAATAAAAATAGATAGAATTTAGTATTTTGTGTTGCCACCACGCGCCGCAATAAGAGCTGCTACACGACTCGGCATGGAGTGAAACAATGTTTGAATATCTGCCTGCGGAAGAGTATTCCGTAATGTTTGTATGCCCAACCAAAGTTCGTCTGTCGAAGCAACAGGACGAGGATCACGAGCGAGACGCCGCCCAACGAAATCCCACACATGTTCAATCGGTGACATATCCGGGGAATATGCAAGCCAAGGAAGAAGCTGTACCTGCTGCAAATCAAGGTAGGGTTTGACAGTCCTGGCGACATGTGGACGGGCATTATCCTGCTGGAATACAGCCCCTGGCAATCCTTGCAGGAAAGGAATAGCTTGGGGCTGTAAAACTTCGTTTATGTATCGGGTACTATTCAAATTGCCCACAATTCGTAGCAATTTTGATCATCCATGATATGCTACGGCACCCCAGACCATAACTCCGGGTGTTCGTCCACTGTGGCGTTCGATAATGCACTCCGGAATGTGCCGTTCACCGGCATAGCGCCCGACACGAATTCGACCATCATGGTGCCACAAATTGAAGAGGGATTCGTCAGAAAAGACAAACTGCTGCCAATCAGCACGCCAGCTCCTATGCACATTGACCCATTGTAGCCGCAGACGGCGATGGTTTTGCGTGAGAGGAATCCTGTATAAAGGAATCTTTGCGCGCAGCACACATTGCAGCAGACGTCTTTGAATTGATGAAGCACTAAATGAAACACCTGTAGCTGTTGACCACTGTGCTGCAAATTGTCTAGAAGAAGCTGCGCGGTCCGTCAGCGCCATACACACCATGTGTTTGTCATCACGAGCTGACGCCACATTTCGGGGTCCATTCCCGGATTTCCGAGCTGTCCAACCCTCGTCCGTCCGCTGCTTTCAAACACGCATGATTGTGCTGCTGTTACGCTGCACACGAGCGGCTACTGCACGATAAGACAATCCAGCTTCACGAAGGCCGACAATTCTGCCCAGTTCAAACTCCGAAATTTGCTCTAATTTCGCTTTCTTTCGTCGAAGAGGCATAGAAAAGATTCAGTTAACGTATACTCTAGCATATAAGCACCGATAATCATACACGCTTCGCTACAGCAGTCTATTTATATTCGGTTCGATCTGCCGTTCAGAGGGTGCTGCTCAGCATACGCATGCACTACCGGTCTGCAATTCTAATCATTTGCACATCATACCCTGCTTTACATTTCCTGCAATTTTCAGCTCACTCGCGTAAGTCCTTCGTGGTGTTGCAATTTTCACAAACAGGAGTGTAGTTTCTAATTTATTCCATGTTACTCCGCAGTCAAGAAGTACCGCTACCAGGAAGCAAAACGCACTTCTTCATTATAGCAGACATAAGAAGAAAGCTGCCTTTAGCCCCATGATGGCGGACGTGCCGCTACTTTTGCTAGAACATAAGACTGTAGTTTAAAATAAAGACCCAGTAACAAATAAATCATACTTATGCAATCAAAAGGCAATTCAAATAAATACAAACTGACAAAGTGGCAGGTAGAACGGGGATAGAAGAACTATTATAAAAGAGCTTAAAATTTGTTAATGCCAATTTATGAGGAGTAAAAAATAATTAATAAAAGGTATAATGAGAAATTAAGAAGCTTAATCGATTTACAAGGACTGTAAATCAATCGACTAAAACTTGTTTTCTTCAGGTAGTGAAGAGGAAATTCTAGTTTAAACAAAATGACGGAACATGAAACATTGGTGTACCCGTAGTAATTAAATCATGAGAACAGCGATTAATTGAGCATCAAATTGTCGATAAGGTGACGAAAAACGCTCCCTGCGTCCCTTCTTTTAAGAATTACATCTTTTTTCAATCAGAAAACCACACTAAAACCCAATTAACAAAAAGTAGTCGTAGGAAATAAAAAGTCAATCATACATGTTTTCAATAAAATAAAAACTCATACGAAAAATAAATTTGCTTGTCCAGGTTGAGGTCTATAACGCCTTACTAGAAGTTCGGGAATGGGTGGGTGAAAATTCCACTTTTGCTATAGGCTAAAAAAAATCACTCAATTTTAGATGAAGAAAGAAAGAAAAAGGGCTCAAGAAAGTGGCTGAATTTTAGATGATTTTTTACAAACACAAAACTATGATTTTTTTCGTAGCATTTTGCAAGTACACTGAACTCTCAATTACCCGTGTGCGGATTATCCTGCCTGAAGATTATCCGTGCAGCCAAAAATTTAACTTTAAAATTAATTAAAGCAAAAAAGTATGCCAAGTTTTACTGCATGTTTCACATTACTTTATTACTTTTTGTATTAGCAGAGTATCGTAATTAAACCCAAAGTATTTTGTATATACCATCGTGTACTTTACTTATAGCTTCCAAGAACACACTTTTCTGCGTGATTGGTCATTTTCGGATTGTCCTGTTTACGGATTATCTGTGTAGCCAAAAAATTAACTTTAAAATTAATTAAAGCTAAAAAGTATGCCAATATTTTTGCATATTTCATACAAATTTATTACTTTTTGTATTAGTAGAGTATCGTAATTAAACCCAAAGTATTTTGTTTATACCATCGTGTACTTTACTTATAGCTTCCAAGTACACACTTTTCTGCATGATTGATCATTTTCGGATTGTCCTGTTTACGGATTACACAGGGCAACAGTCATTTTGGTGCACGGATATTTGGAGCTGATTTAGTACGAATTTGGCACACTGAGTTCAAATATCACATCAGTTTTTGCACAGGAGCTCAAATTTCCAAGGTGTTGAGCTTGAAATATATGTGACATAGGTTTAAGTTACACCCATAAATCAAATAAAAAACGAAGCATGGAATCTTTATTCCTACTGTATGATACAAATAAATCAGAGCTACCAGACTAATAAGGCTGTTGGTCAAGGATCCCTGATTTTTAAGGGCCCCCGAAAAGACTAAAATTGTAATGGTCGATTATTTAAGAAAATGAAAGAAAATTAGGGTATTCTCCTTTATTTGTTTACAATTTTTTAGGTGTACAAGTGTAGGATGCACTGCCTATCAACAACAAGTACATTGAATGAGTGGTTCAACACCTCAACACCCCTGAAACCACCACCCCTGATTCTCCATTAATGTTTACGTTTTTTTTAGGTTTGACTGTGGAGGTCCCTCCATAAATGTTTGTTTAGGGTTACACTCTATATTAATCGAGCCCTGAAAATATCATATACAGATATCCAACTCATCACACATCACACGAAGCGAATATATGCAAAGCAAGAACTTACAAGTTGACCTGAATTCGTTAAAACATTGTTACTAATCTTGCCAGATATTTACTTCATGTAGTGAATTTGCCTGAGCGTAACTGAACTGCAGACTGACAATAGGGCAAATATGCTGGAAGCAAACATTGTTTTAGAAGCCTATACTAGCTTCAGAAAGGCACAAAACGGTGTTAAAACTGCCTATTTTGGATAAAACAGCCGTACTTATCTAAAAAAGTAGAGCTGCTAGAGAAAAACTAATTTCATATTTCGATTCAGAGCCCCAAACATATCTAAAATCAGTTTTCATACTCTGGGCATCAAAGAAAAAACATTTTTTTGTTCCCCTGTGTTATGTGTGTAGCCAAAAAATTAACTTCAAAATTAATTAAAGCAAAAAAGTATACCAATATTTTTGCATATTTCATACTAATTTATTACTTTTTGTATTAGTAGAGTATCGTAATTAAATCCAAAGTATTTTGTATATACCATCGTGTACTTTACTTATAGCTTCCAAGTACACACTTTTCTTCGTGATTGGTCATTTTCGGATTGTCCTGTTTACGGATTATCCGTGTAGTCAAAAATTTAACTTTAAAATTAATTAAAGCTAAAAAGTATGCCAATATTTTTGCATATTTCATACAAATTTATTACTTTTTGTATTAGTAGAGTATCGTAATTAAACCCAAAGTATTTTGTATATACCATCGTGTATTTTACTTATAGCTTCCAAATACACACTTTTCTGCGTGATTGGTCATTTTCGGATTATCCGTTTTTTTTCGATTATCCGTGTACACCCTTGCATTAATTAGCACGGATAATCGGGAGTAGGGTTGTAGACCGGGGCACGTTTACGCAGTCCCCTTTTTTAAAAATGAATTATAACTGAAGAGCCAACCGTCATAATAGATTGATGCTACTTCCTAGCAAATATTCTCACAAGTTTTTAAGCATTAGTCGAGCTTTGGTCCAGCATGCAGAAAGAATTATCTATTTTCTACCAAGTTAAGTAAAATTTTGTGTTGAAAGTTTTGAAGTTTATTGTGAATAAATAATACTTAGTTCAAAAAAAAAAAAAAAAAAAAAAACAAATCTATAAAAACTAGCAGAATTTTATTCTTTTTTGAGAACTGTATTTATATGAACTGAAATGTTATTAAAATTTTTTGCACGTTAAAAATAAATCCTAACTTGGCGACGGGGCAAATTTACACGTTGAAGTCGGAGCACCTTTGCGATCGTTCTTACTGTATCTTACCTAAACGTTCGCCTGACACTTTTTTCGCTTCAAACTGTCTCAAACATTTTTAGTATTTTCGGCTATTTAGTTTTGAAAATTACCATTTAATTTTTAATTAAGTTACACATTTGTATCTTACAGCTTACAATCATATAGTGCTGTTTTCATACCCCTTCAGCTTCAACTTTATACAATATTCAGTGTGTACTGCCGTGTGCAGGCAAACGGCAGTATCTGCAGAAATGAGTTTTTGAGATATTTGAAGAAGCGCGTTTTGGATTCCACACTAACAATAGGGAAATGTTGGAATTAAACGTCTTTTTCGCGCCTTTTTTTCAGCGGAAACCAAATAAGCGAGCTTGTACAATGAAGCTCACGTACAATAGATGACAAAAATGCAAAAAATTGAAAAATGAAAATTTTGCAGTTACTGCCCTTTACCTGCACACGGCAGTGTAATAAATTTGCTTTACTTTAGCGATGGTAAGACATCATGTTCATAACACTTGCAGAACCACGTTAGGTGTCTAAATAAATATGCGTAAACGTGCTCCGTGTCCGGGGCAAGTTTACGCAACCGACTTGGACTGAAAAATAATTACTTTAACGGTTAGATTATAAGCTGAGCAATACACCAATTTTCACTCCATTAACTGTTATTAAAATCGCAATGTCTAAAATTTCCTAAGTTATAACATGAAAATTAGAAAATTCCTTGAAAAAAATCCGCGTAAACGTGTCCCGGTCTACCCTACAGTGTATTTTCAAGACCACTGAAAGTTGAAACAGGAATTTAAGATCATCGTTAGCCCACCTGATCCTTGTGCGGGTGTTTGGCAACGACCACCGTGTTGCAGACGGCGAGCAGCAGGAAGAAGTCTTGTATCCTCTGCGAATGGCTATTCAGATGGGTGATTTCCATGGATTTGGAGTCGACCCGGAGCTGGATCTCCATCTTGGACAGTTCCTCTTGAAGACTGGGGTTGAGGACGAGGACACCCTGAAATGCACTAGAATCTATTAGATACTTACCGAGTTATCATCCTTAAGTACTTCCATAATACGAAATGTGGCAAAAATATTTGTTGCAAAAGATTTTGTACGCGCAAAATTTGGCAAAAATAATTACAATTGTGAAGTCACTTGGAGAGATAAAATTTGGTAAAACTGGTCACAAAGTAACTCGAATACAAGAAATTTGAGCGAAACAAGTCACAAAATAACTTGAAAGTATAAAATTTAGCAAAAACAATAATCGCACACAAAAAATTAACATACAGAAAACTTAATAAAAACAATAAGTTAGGTGAAAACAATAACTGGCACGAAATAACTCGGGGACAGAAAATGCTGCAAAAAATTGACCACAAAGTGATTTGAATACACAAAATTTGACAAAAACAACCATCACAAAGTAATATATCTAATGCTCATGAAGTAACTAGAATGCATAAAAATCGTCAAAACCAGAATGTCTAAAATTGAGCAAAAGCAAGAATAAATAGTTTAAGGAATATACAAGTCAGGCAAAATAAATTGTACACACAAAACGGAAAAAATAGTTCATATCCATGATATGCTCATTGAAAAAGGTAAAAACCCGTTTGTATTCGAAGTGATAGACTGAATTTCTGAAATTTACAAAATATGTTAGCAAGTACGCTAACATTAGCGTCCAAAGAGTATCGAATGAGCTGGAGACAAATGAATAAATGATGAACAAAAAATACTTGAAAAAAAAAAAAATTAAAATTCCACCATTACAATATTATTTTCGCGAACCCTGTCTATACCTCACACGAACCCCCAAAGGTTCGCGAACCACCAGTTGGGAACCGATGGATTATACTAACAGATATTTTTTTATATTTGTAGTCATAGGTTAACAAATTTTAAATTTATAACATAATGTACTTACTTTGCTTTTAGAATCACTGTTCTCTTTAGGCGTATCATATAACTGGTCTCCTAAAATCAAAAATCTTAATTTATTACTGAAGAAACTTACCATTCATAAACAGGGAAACACTTTACCAATTTATTATAAACAATACTGTATGAAAAATAATTGCTAGGATAAACCACGCTATCTATCGTAGGAAAATGCACTGTCCCCCACTTACCGGAGCCCTTCCGCACCTCGGCGGCAAGTGGCGTCCTCTCGTGGTCGTAGTCCACGCCCCCGACGGAGCATCTCCGGAATATCATGTTGTTCTCCGTGAGGGTTCCCGTCTTGTCGGAAAAGATGTACTCCACCTGCCCCAGCTCTTCCGTGATGTTGAGCGCTCGACACTCCAGTCGCCGATCGGAAGTAGCATCGTACAGGTGAGCGTCCTCGTGGATGAAGTACACCTGGCCCAACTTGATGATTTCGACCGTCACGTAAAGGGAGAGCGGGATCATCACCTGATGAGGAGGTTCAAACGTCAACAATGAACAAGAATTAAAAAAAAAGAAAATTTAAATTTTTTGACATCTTGAATTCAAATTATTTTTTTTCGCAATCACGAGCGTGTGTGTGTATGTAGGCGCGCGTTTGTGTGTGCGTGTGTGTAAGTATGTATGAATACGCGCAAGTGTGTGTAGGCGTTCGAGTGTGTCGCCTGTTTCGTTGTGTGTATGTAAGCATGTGTGTGCATGTACGCGCGTATGTGTAGGCGTGTGAGTGTTTATGTACGCGTGTGTGCAGGATATGGATGCAACCTGGAGATGATGCTCGTTAGAGGAGCGGTATCAGGAGGTCGACGGTGGTGCTGCAGAGGAAGGCCGGAGGGGGGGGGAGACAATAAAAAGCACGGAAGCCATTCCACAGTCAAATGAAAACAATAAGCAATTCGTGATTGCTCAAAAAAAAGTGAAAAGTCAGTTTAGAACATTTATTTTTAACCATAAAGGAAGGTGCATGGCAGATATAACCATATACAGAGTGCATTGATATATTGCGGACGCACGTTAAGTACATGACACTAAACACCCAATAGAGACAATCTCGTGGAGACCAATGGAATGCGACTTACAACCGGACGGACGTCAAATATCTAGCTTCTCCTCACGTTGACATTATGGTTTGCTTCGAAGTTCTAACTAAGTTTCTAAGTTTCTTTTTTTTAACTTTCTAACGAAAGTTAAAAAAAAAAAAAGTTTAAGAAAATGATAGCATAAACAAAATTTTAACTCGGACTAATCGAAACACTAATTAACAACGCCTTTAAGTTGGCAGCGCTTCGGTATAACTCTTACTGCAAAGAAACGTGTTTTACAGACTCATCACAGACATTCCGTCGATTGGGGGAAAACTTGGTGCCAGCTAAGTCGGTGTATTATTGTGTTTAGTTAGTTTGATATATATTATGGCTCATTTGTCGTTGATGTCGATCGTTAATGAGTAAAATTAATTGAAATTATTTCTGAAAAAATCAAAATGTTCACAATGAAGAATCATAGGTTTTGAAACATTGTTTTGTATTCTTCTAAACATCACTTTTTTTTTGGAATTTCTATGCTATATTAATCTGGGTTTTTAAAAGTATAACTTTGCCTGAATTTCAATTTATATTTTGAGGTTCTTTTGTCCACTTGAAATACCATACAAGGAGAACACCCATACATTGCAATATTTTAAAAATAATGCAATAACGCATGAAGCAATAATAGAAAATAACCTTTCTACGCCGATGTAGTAAGAAATGAGACACAATTATTGTTCATTAAAAATTAAAATAGTTTTAAAAAATTGTAAAAACAGTGAATGATTTTATTTGAATTACTTTTTTTATGATAAATTCCTATAACTTAAACATGGGTTCCCAACCTGTGGGTGGCGAACCCAAAGGAAGTCACGAAGCATTTCTTATGGGGTCACTACATTATATCCCTACATTAAAAAATACATCATAATGTTGTTTGAAAAGTAAAATACATAGGGGGGGAAACATCATTTTAGAGTAGAATCAATACTTGAGCGCAGAGGCGAAACCACAAGAGAGGGTAGGAGCTTAAAGCACCCCCTCCCCCTCCCCCACCCTACTAGAGTGCCCACCCTGCCTGATCCTACAACGTCCTCTAAGATTATCTTACAAATGTGCTTAGGGACTTTCACCCCTACAAATTTCCGCGAAAGAGTTCCGAATTCACCTCCCTCTGACATCATCTAAAATCGTCTAAAATTTCGTTTTTGGAACTTAAATTTCGAATAATTTTTGTGAGAGATTCTCTAAACCCTAACCCATATCCTGAAAAATGCCTTGAAATTGTGTGTTTAGGACTTAATTTTGGAAATATTCCGCGAAGAGCCCCGAACTTCATTAAAAAAAAAGTCAAGAAATGGTTTTTTAGTATTTTAATTTCGAAAACAATTTTCAGAGGAGTATCTACTGTCCACTTCACATAATTAAATATCGTATAAAATGTTGTTTTAGGACTTAAATTTCAAAATCATAGCGGGTGAGTGTCTCCGAACGCTTCGCCTTGTCATAAAAGATAATCTACTGTTCTGTTTTTGGGACTTAAAATTTTCCAAAAGTTCCTTGGGGGTACTCCAATTCCTCTCTGCTCCCGCATCATTAAAATTTCGTTTTTGGAATTTCACTTTCGAAAAAAATCCTGGGGAGAAAATTCAAAACCAAATAATTTCCTCCTCGTTTACAAAAATGGTATAAATGCGTTTTTAGGACCTCAAATTAGAAAATTATCCGGGGAAATGTTGTCCGAGCACCTACTCTTCCCTAAACTTCAGCAAAAATGGTCTACAACTGAGCTTTTTTAGGACATTTCATTTTCATTTCCTAAAAATTAAAGAGCATCCCCGATCCCCCTCCTGTCCCTCCCCTCCGGTTAAAAATCGTATAAAACTTCATTTTAAGGACTTCAATTCCGAAAACATTCTAAGGCAGAGTCTCTAAGCTTGAACCATTAATAAAAGCTCTTTTCCTCCTAACATTATCAGTGATCATGTAAATTTCAAGTTTATAGCTATAATTTCGAACATTTTCAGGGGGAGGTCTTGCACGAATGTTAAATATACGACTGTAGGTTCATATATTGTTTATTCTCTTTCTCTGCTTAACGTAATTCTCTTAATTTGATTACGCGTATGCTAGTAATGAAACCCTCTCCCCCCTCCAATTAAATATTCGAACTCTCTCTCTCTCGCTATATATAAATTTGAAAAAAAAGAAAGAAAAAAAAAACTGAATGGCTGATAGAAGTCATCCTTCAAATTTTTTGACCTCACGATGGATTTCTTAAAAGAAAATGCGTTCATTCACTTCAATGAAAGTTGGAGACACTAGGGACTATACAAGATTTTTATAACCTCAGCTCCTCCGAAAATCAAATCCTGCATTTGCCACTGCAAGAACGCAAGAATTTTGAAAGTGTCAAAATATATGATTAACATTACAGTTACCTTTTTTTTTTTTGAGCAATCACGATTGCTTATTGCTTTCATAAGACTGTTTTGATGTCCTATGATTTTATTTTCCCCCCGCATCCCTCTGCAGCACCACCGTCGATCGGCTCCTCACGATGCTGCTCCTCTAGCGAAAACCGTCTCCAGTTTCATTCATATCCTACACACAACGTACACAACTACACACACACACACATAAACCTACACACAAACACATACACACACACGCATACATACAGACACCTACGCATACACACACACAAACACACAACTACCCACACATTCATGCCTGCACACAGACACAAACACATGTGACTATACACACATACCCATACCCCGCCCCTACGCACACAGACACAAGCCTACACACACATACACATGCCCCTACATACAAACACACATACTCCCCCCACACACAAACACACACGCCTACAGACACATACACACTCGTGATTGCGAAAAACATTATTTGAATTCAAATTGACAAAATTCAAAATAATTTTTCTTTTTTATTTTTACAATCATTGTGTGTTACCCCCATTAAGCATAAATAAAATATCTGAAGCACCTTGACTTAATATTTAAAATAAGCGTAATTTCTGCGCATACGCGCCAAAGATCTATGATACGCGCACACACATATGTGGGGAACAGTTATATGGAGTCTGAGGTTGTTTAGTTAGTGAAAAAAGAGTCGCGACATGAAGAAAATTGGGAACGACTGATTTAAATAATCATTATTCATACTAACCACATCTTTACAACAGGACTTGAGGACCACTCACCACATACAGTTGAGTAATACAGCCAATTACAAAGAAGACAATTGATCACGGGTGCTATCTACCAATCGTAAAAATATTTTGATTGCTCATCTTGATTGCTATATCACGATCGCTCAATGAAAAAAACGAAATAATGAGACTTTTTTGTTGACAGAGCATAAAAGTTGGCCCTAAAGCTTTTACTTTATATATATATATATATATATATATATATATATATATATATATATATATATATATATATATATATATATATATATATATATATATAATCTTTACTAATAATAAAGCTAAGTCTCTCTGTCCGGAGGATGCCTGGATATCTGTGACGCGCATAGCGCCTAGACCGGTCGGCCGATTTTCATGAAATTTGGCACAAAGTTAGTTTGTAGCATGGGGGTGTGCACCTTGAAGCGATTTTTCAAAAATTCGATGTGGTTCTTTTTCTATTCCAATTTTAAGAAGAAAACTATCATAAGATGCACGAGTAAATTACGAAATTATCATAACGTGGAACCGTAACATGGGCACAAGCCAATTGGCGAGAAAATTCAACATACATTATTTGTAAATATACAGGCGAACCAAAAGACCTTTTAATTTTTCTATTACGGGCAAAGCCCTGCGGGTACCACTAGTATATACAGTGAAACCTGTGTAAGTTGACCACGCGTGGTGCAGTACTTTGGTGGTCAACTTAGACAGGTGGTCAACTTATAAAGGGCGGTAATGATTTTCTTTTTTTTTTTTTTTTTTTGTCATTTCTAGCACCATGTATTGATTTTTTGAGTAATTCACCCTTATTCTTTCTGCACAACTCACTTTCATTGTTTAACATTATTGAAAGTGAAACAATAATTAAAAATACTATTCAAATAATTTTGTTATTTTTTTCCTTGTTTTAAACTATATTAGACACTGTAGTTTTAGAAATTCCATATGTGCCGGCTAATTTTCTCTGGCTTTCTCCATTTTCAATTAATTTTAATATAATATTTCATACTTTTTATTAATCTTAAGTTCAACTAACTTTCTTTTTCAAGCCTTTTTTGTACAACTTATAGCACAAAGAGCAATAAACGCGACTCTCCCAGTTCATAAAGGCAAAATTAAAATGTCCTATCTCTTAATCCCTTGCACCAAAAACATTTAACTTTACTTATTAGCAGGCCCAGATCTGTGTACCCGCAGAGCGAGGGGCCCGGATCCTTGAAGGGGCTAACGGCCATAGAAATTGAAGAAAAAATAGAAAAAAACTAGCACTAAGACTTATTCACTTTACAAATAGACACTGCTGGCCACAAGGGAGGGTGTATATATTTTGTTGCAAGGGGGCCCAAAATGTATAGATCTGGGCCTGCTCTTTTTAGCACAATTTCTGTGTTGCCGCAACATATTGCAACTGTAAGAAAAGACTTTGGACTTTTCTACTGACACCTATTTTCATTGAACAGAGTACAAAAAGCTATCTCAAATAGAACAACAAATGAAAAACAAGTTTGGAGAATAAAGAGCAACATAAGCTTTATGCTGCTGTTTAGTTAGTAAAATAGTAGTCTGTTATCAAAGCATTAAAAACATTTTTGGAAAGCTATCAAAAAAAAAAAAAAAAAAAAAAAAAACAGAACTAATATTAATAATAATAATAATAATAATAATAAATAAATAAACAAATAAATAATTAATAAAATAAAATAATTTGCCGAAGAAAGTTTTAAAAAATAAACCAAGTGGTCCAACTTACAAAGGGTTTTTTACAATACTCCAAACCAAATTTGGCGTACATTAGTGGTCAAGATTGACAGGTGGTCAAGATAGAGAGGTGGTCAAGTTACAGAGGTTTTCCTTTATTATATGAGATAGGACCAGGGAGGTTAAAGGGGAGGAGATAAATCTTTACTATGTAGAAGTGGCAACGTTCGTTCACTTTTTCCAGAGGGCGCTGTATGTGCACCGCTCCCGACAATCGCAGCAGATCAATGTAAACGATGCTAAGTTTCTCATTTTTTTAGAAGCAGCTATTAAAGCAAAAAAAGAAAAAACTACTGGAAATTGGTTGTAATAAGGGGCCAATATAGTGGACGATGTACGGCTTTCGTCCACAGGAAGTTAGCGCAGTATTTGATGGAAAAATTTATTTTATTTTTCATCACCAACTTGCCGAATTCGTCTGCTATTAATATTGCGCTGTGCGATGTTTTATTTTTTACGTGTTCGAATGTTTCTATTCCTGTAAATAATTGACGAAATGAGAATGTAGTAGAATTAATTACGTAAATACTTTTTTTAATTAGTTGTAAATTTCGTGACATGTTTCGAGAACTAATTAAAGCGAAATAATTTTTTGCTTTCACGACCTTTAACAGATAAAATAAATGTTAATGTTCTATTATTTAACTTCAAGCTGATATTGATTATAATAATTTACTCACTGCTTAAACAGAATTTTTATCATCATTTTTTTATTATTGCATTTTTTTCGACAACCAAATGGGAAAAAAAATCGAGAAACCTTATTCATTCAAAAAATTATACCTTGGAACGCTTTTTTGAGATAGTTTGTGGGATTTACTGTTGAAATTAATCATGTTTTTGAAAATTACAATTTACTCTTTTTGTACATGTATTTTTTAAATGAAAAAGGTTTCCCGATTTTTTTTCGATTTGGTTGTAGAAAAAAAATGCAATAATAATAAAAAATAATGATAACAATTGTGTCTAAGCAGTGAGTAAATACATGAATAAAATGATTATAATCAATATCAGCTTGAAGTTAAGTAAATAGAACATTAACATTTATTTTTATCTGTTAAAGGTCGTGAAAGCAAAAAATTATTTCGCTTTAATTAGTTCTCGAAAAATGTCGCGAAATTTACAACTAATTAAAAAAAGTATTTACGTAAATAATTCTACTACATTCTCATTTCGTCAATTATTTACAGGAAGAGAAAAATTCCAACTCGTGATAACTAAAACATCGCACAGCGCAATATTAATAGCAGACGAATTCGGCAAGTTGGTGATGAAAAATTAAATAAAATTTTTTCATCAAAATACTGCGCTAACTTCCTGTAGACGAAAGTCGTACATCGTCCTCTATATTGTCCCCTTATTACAACCAATTTCCAGTAGTTTTTTTTCTTTCTTCGCTTTAATAGCTGCCTCTAAAAAAAAAGAGAAACTTAGCATCATTTACATTGATCTGCTGCGATTGACGGGAGCGGTTCGCCGACAGCGCCCTCTAAAAAAGTGAACAATCGTTGCCACTTTTACACTAGCAATCCCGTAGGACATTTCTCTCCTTCTTCCTACTCCGTGGATAGGACTAATTCCGTTCCTGACAAAAGTGGTCAACATAGACAGGTGGTCAACTTACAAGGGTGGTCAACTTTACAGGTTTTACTGTATATAAAACCGCAAGTTACAGACTCATCTAGTTTTCTTTTTTTAAACATCGTTGTGAAAAACATTACACGCAAGCATGGCCATGGAATTCGGAATTCACTCCCCCCCCCCCGTTTTTGTTGGCGCCGATGCCGTCCGATTGAGCCCGGTGAAGAAGAATCTCACCTGCAGAACAATGACGAAAGTCCAGAAGATGTAGAAGGCGTCTTTGTACACCTCGTTCTCCTCGTTGTGGAAGACGCCCGAAAGAAAGGGCACCACGGTGCGGTCGTCGAACGAACTAAGCCACACGCCGTTGCCTGGAACGAAAGGTAAGGAGTTACACTGACAGTCATTCGGTGTAACACTGGTTTATACTTTCCCCCATTTTTTAACTGCTCCAATTATTTTTTAAAAAGCGTAATTGTGTCTATTGGTGCAGAAGTAAAACTTCTGAGTTATTGCTCAGTTGCCAAAGTTAAGAATGAAAAGTTCATTTGAAATGAATGGGGTCGTTTCCAAAATTTTAAAAGTATTTTCTTCTGAAAGAGCATGCTTAAAAACATAGGATCTGACCATTTTTTTAAGTAATTTGCTTAAGTTTAATACTTAAACAAAAATACTTAAATCGGAGCGCTTTTATTGTTTACTTCTTCTGCCGATGACACCACAAATGATGAAAATTCCAGTGTTGCCATTCACAGTGCAAAATATTTTATTCGCATCTTTACTCACGTGTATTGGCAACGATAGGGTTGATAGCAAGCGTAGAGCGCAATTGTAATTCGCTTCTTGATTATCATAACGTGGAAACGTGGTAGAAAGACGCGGCAAAGTGCATCATTTGTGACGTCATCAAAACCACGCCTTGTTTGAAAAAATCGGACATTTTAAAAAATTAATTAAAAGAAAACTGTTATGAAAATGAAAGTATTTTCTGGATCCATGTTTTTTTTTTTGCTCATTCTATCCATTTCAATGACTAAAAGTAGTACTTTTGACTGAAGGAAGCCGCTCCATTATCATTCTGGTTAAAAGTCATGCCGCCATTTTGAACCGAGTGAGGAATGTGATGTAAAATAAATCACAGAATAACAAGAGCTTTGAACGAAGGGAAAAAAAACTGTATAAAAGTTTAAAAAATTAAGTGCTTATTTTACAGCATCATAAGATTTGATATCATTTATTTACTCGCTGCATCAACCAGCTTTTCAAGGTGTACCACGACCTCGAGAAAACAAAGTTGAAGCGCGTTCAACAATCAGGCTTGAAAAAAATATATATATAGGTAAAATTTCCCGACAGATTGCGGGAAAATAATTAAAAAGGAAAAGATTTTAATCTCGCGACTATAGGAAAAGCCTCAAAACAAAAGCAAGAATTTTATTTGTTCATACTCGAGGTAAAAATAGAAACAGATCGTTCTTCTCAATGATTTTATTCACGCTAAGCAAAACTGGGCTCGCAGCAGTCGATACATTTTCGATTTAATATTGATGCTCCTTTACTTAAAAATGTTTCTATCTTTTCACCCGATGATTTTACAGCTTCGGTGGTTTTGAAATCCGAAGGAATTTAATCTTCTTCAGAGGCATTTTTTGTGGAATTTTGAATGAAACTAAAACAAAAAAAAAATTATTTACTTTGTCGAATTTCGTTTGCTCTTTAGCATAAAGGTCATTTCCCGGAAACCAAGTCTGCACAATTCTTTTCGCTAGTTCTGCATTTTTAACTTCGTCACTATGTGTTTCGCCTTTCGCAATATGGTGAACAATTTAATTAAATATCAGTTGAGAGAGCGAGAAGAAAAGGATTTAAAAGGGAAAGTTTTGAGTTAAACGCGTTTAAAGTTCCGGTCCTAGGTAGGCTTTCATTGGAAAGTTTTTCAAAATCATCCTGTACAACCTACCAGGGCTACTTAATTGAGGCAGAAAGAAGCAACGGGATATGCGCCAAAATTACAAATTTCGAGATAATCAGCACCAATGTTAGATAGACCTCTCGTCTGTCTTGCTCTCCTCTGTCTTGGGGCAAGAGTTAATAGTAGAAACCCTGGTAGGTGCTGTTAGACAGCATAATTTTAAAAAAAATTTCAATAAAAACGTAGGATGTTATCTTTAAACGCGTTTTACTCAAAACTTGAAAATGACTACTGTCTGACCATCGATTACATGGAAAGGCTAATATCCGGTTTATAGGCGGAAATGGACGTATCTATTAGTTTATAGGGATGTTAGTTGGTTTGTTTCATATGTGCACTTTTGCCTCTCTATTATTTAGTCTTAGTTTTGTAAGAATGAAAATTTACTCATAGCAACATTTTTTTAATCTAAAGTATATTCGTTCTATATTCTCACGGCAAAAATTGATTTATATTTATTCATAGCAAAGTTTTGAGCTTACCATTTTGATTTTACGTTCCTGAACGAAATGAAAATATTTTCTTTTCTTTCCGTTGTTTCCATGGTAACTATTTTTGTTTCCCCTTATTTTATTTTAGAGAATGCAATAAATGAATAATGCACTAGAGCGACATTATAAAACGCGTGCATCAAAATCCGATCGTTATTTTCCCTTCTCCCCTGCTAGATTCATTCAGATGGAATCGTCTTTACTTGGCACATTGCCAAATTACATACAATCCGTGGTCAAGCAGTACTCACATCCCTTTGCTTCTCACTGCCTCAATTGTCCTGAGACAAATTATGTCACTCAAATTTAATCTAATGCAATTTATTTGTAAAGGCATCATCTGACAGGAGACAGGCTCACCTACGGCTCCCAAGAGACACAAGAGAATGAGCATGACGATGCAGTAAACGACGTCTCTGTTCATCAGTTTCTCCAACTTGCTTCGCTTGTAGCGAGGGCCGCCGTTGTTGAGCATGGCTTTGGTTTCATGACCTGCAACAATGACAATGAAACTAACGATGGTGGAGGTGAAAATGATAAGAAGAACAACTGCAGCACTAGTCATAACAGAAGTTTAATAACAATTGTAATAATAATAATAATAACATTAATAAGAAAAACAGGAATAATAATCACAATAATAATAATAACATTAGTAATAAGAAAAACAGGAATAATAATAACAGTAATAATAATAACATTAGTAATAAGAAAAACAGGAATAATAATATTAACAACAATAAGAATAGGAGCAATAACATGTCCTCTGAACTGGCAATATCTACTTGGTCAATACTGGTACCGTTGGATGCAGGGCATACAGGGAAAGCCCTCCCGCATTGCTCAAAAAAAAAATCGATAGGCAGTTCTTTTTTCATTCCAATTCAAAGCACAATTTTCACATAAATTCCAGAGCTGATTTTTTCACAAAGATGTCACTTGTTCAAATTTTTAAGTTGTATAAAAAACGAGTTATAAGCTTTTTACTTCCGTATTCAAAAGCTTTCATCAACCCAATTTAGTAGTAAAGGTATCATCTCAACTTCCTGTAGATAGCTAGAATGGCGAATATCATCTCTGCTTCTCGTCTGACTGTTCAATGCTTTTTTCTCAACTCCAACCTTAAAGTAACGTTTTTTTTTTTTTTTTTTTTCACTTCATAAATATCCAGGCTTTTAACATGTTTGAGTTTAAAACGTATAATAACCTAGTCTTATTTGTAAGTACAATAATTATTACGTAAATATGTGTCAAGGAAGTGGTAACGTTTAGTCGCTGCAACAATAATCATTGTAGTAGTTGTAGTAATCGTAGTAGTAATTAAATTAATAATAATAGCATTAATAACAATAACAGTGTTAATAGAACTAATGATAACAGTGAAAAATATAATAATTGCAAAAACTGCAGCAATAACCAGAGTATAATCCTCATATATGTAATAGCGAATACACTGATCGAGTAATGCTCTGACGTCAGCAACAATGAAACTTGCGCCATAGCATGATAATTTGATAATATTTTTTGGTAAAGATTGACATGCAGGGAAATGCTTTATTGTGACAAGGCTGAACTCGATCCGGCAACTTAACAGTTTTATTGGTAAGACTGTGTCATCTCAGGAGAATGAAGAAACGAAAACCATCAACGCTATCTACTGGAGTTTAGGGTTAATCCACTGGTGTTAGAGTTAAAATTTCAACTATGAAAATATCACCAAACAGGCAATTGCTTCGTTCAAATGTAGAAGCAACTTTCACCCGTCATACCTTGACGGGCGATTTTCTAGTACTAATAATAATTACTAAAACTGCATCAATGTCCACACTTGTGTTAAAACATTAATAAAAAGAACTGCATCAATAACCATAATAACAGTAATAACGGTAGTACAATGAGGAAACGAAAATTTTCACGTTAAGACACTCTAAGAGTAAAAATTTAGTTCTTGAGTAACGCATTTCTAGCTCAGGAGGGAAGTATATACAGAAGAGTAAATGCAGGATAAAAAAGACTCGTTTAAAACTTGGTTAAACAGAGAATAGTGTCTAGTCTTTCTTGCTCTGCAGTTGTATGAAGTAAAAAAAAATCGTGACTTTTCGTTGTAGAGAAGAATATTGCCGATGTTGCTAAGCAGCGAAGTAGAGGTGTACGAAATTTAAAAGAAAAAATCGTTTAAAACAGTGGTGGAGAATAATAGTGCCTATTTTGCTTAAAAGCGCTGTGTACTATGCAGTGCAAAGTAAAAAAAAAAAAAAAGTAGTACTAGTGTTAATTGTGAAGATTAGTATTTTTCTTGGTTTGGAGAAGAGTAATCATACCAAGTGTAATGTAATAAAATTCGTTACAGACTTCAAAAGTACCTTTTTTGCTTAGACTGCAAAATACAGTAGAATACTTTGTACGATCCAAGCGTTCGGGGACAAGTTTTATAAACCCTTACCCTGAATAGTTTACATCACTTAAGTGCGTCCACCTTCAAAATAGTCACCTTGAGCGACTATTCAATCCTGTCACCGTTCGTATAAGTTTTGGAAGCACTCCTGGAAACCACTTTTCACAACCTACTGTAAGGACTCCTGCGGTGCAGCTTTGACTTCATTTGACAAAAGAGAGCAGTGTCCCAGCAAATGTTTTTTAACTGCTAAGAATAAGTAGAAGCCACACGGGGTGCTAAGTTCGACGAAACGTGGTGTTATATTTTTAACATTTAATCGACGGGTGCATCCTCAACATGGAAGTCGCCTTCTTCACCACGATGAAGTTAAAGCTGCATCACTGGAGGCCTTAGAGGAGGTTGCGAAAAATGGCTTCCAGGAGTGCTTCCAAAAGTTATACGAACGTTGACAGAATTGAATAGTCGCTCAAGGTGGTGGTGGTTGAAGGTGGGCGCACTTAGGTGATGTGAACTATTCAGGGCAAGGTTTTATACAACTTGTCCCCGAACGTTTGGATTGTACTACGTAATGCCAAGTCAAAATATTAGTGCCTTTCTCCGTAGGAACGCAGTGTAGCAGAGTGGTGTGAAGTAAAAAGAAAAACTCACTGATGATTTTGCTACTGAGAAGAATAGCGTTTCTCTCCAGTGTCTGCTTTTCTAGTGTAGTCCAGCAGAGTTATGCAAAGTAAAAATTGAAAAAAAAAAAAAAAAAGAAAAGAAAATTTAATTTAAATTTTGACATCTTGAATTCAAATTATGTTTTTCGCAATCACGAGTGTGTGTATGTAGGCGTGTGTGTTTGTGTGGGGGGGGGTATGTGTATGTGTGTGTAGGCATATGTGTTTGCGTCTGTGTGCAGGCATGAATGTGTGGGTAGTTGTGTGTATGTGTGTGTATGTTTTTGTGTGTGTATGTGTGGTGTCTGTATGTATGCGTGTGTGTATGTATTCGGGTGTGTATGTGTTTGTGTATGTGTGTAGGTGTATGTGTGTGTGTGCGTGTGTGTAGTTGTGTATGTATGCGCGTGTGTGTAGGACATGGACCTGGAGACGGCTTTCGCTAGAGGAGCAGCATCGTGAGGACCCGGTCGACGGTCATGGTGCGGAGGGTGGCGGAGGGAAAATAAAATGATAGGAAGCCAAAAACAGTCAAATGAAAGCAATAAGCAATCGGGATTGCTCAAAAAAGAAAAATAAAAAAAATCCCTGTTAGTGTTCGAGTAGAGTGCCTTACCAGCATAAACCACGATGCCCTCCACGAAATCAGCATTCTTTAGCACGCAGTCCTTCAGAAGAAGATTTTCTTTGCTGATGGGGATCTTCTCTCCAGTTGGCTGGGTCCTGAAAGCATACGATCAGTGATGTCAACACGGAAGATTATCATTCAATTTGCTACCAGGAAAAAGAAAATAATGGCTTCCTTGCTGGAAATCCATATTGTTATCAAGGCCGTAGCCAGGATATTTTTTGGGGGAAGGACATGGTCGGAGGCAAAAATGGTTCCAGACATGTAATGGGAAAAAATAGCGTTTAAAAATTATGTTTATTATGTTGTTTGCAAAAATTAAACTGAAATGTAATTAAAAAAAATAGTTTCTAATAATTATTTTGATTAACTACTTCAAAAATTTCGTAATATATTTAGACTCGACAGAATAAGAGAACTAACTGCCTGCACTTATACGGTCTATAATAAATGATACAGTGTTTATTACATGTCTACAATTACAAATGCACGCAACAGAAGCTTTTAAAAAAACTTTCGAGCAAGTTCGTGCAAATAGTCACAATTGAAAAGCAATCTACAATTGCCACCTGAAAAAAAAAAAAAAAACACCCTTAAAGGCTGATCTACAAAATTACGCATTTAATTAAAAGTATAATTAGATTAAAAATGGTAGTTTTGATCATGTAAATCTGTTGAGTAGTATTGTTGAAGTATATATAACAAAGAATGTTTTTAAAATGTTATTTTGTAATAAAAGTCATTAACATTCTGGCAAATAACCGAGGTGTAAAAAAAGTCTGACTGGAAAGAAGATTGATATAACAAGGTCAAGTGAAGGAGGAGTAGAGGGAAGAATTTTGATCAGATAGTCATCGTTTCTTTATTTTTTAGAGAAAGGTTAAAATTTCGGGGGAGGATTTATCCCGACGGTCCCCACCCTGTCTAAGCCCTGATTGTTATGTTAAGCAACATAATGTTCATCTGGATTAAGCCTAGCGCCTTACGTCTAGATCGGTTTATTATACGACAGTCAAGTCCTTAATTTAAGGCAATACCAGAAGGCAGAACCAAATATGCTAACGGGACTAAATTTTCTTGGTCACACAATGAACCATTTGCACTTTAAGTAGCACATCTTATAACTGTGCAAGAATATGGAAGCGTACTTTGTTGGCACAGTATTGTGTATCAGTGCAAGTATTTTTCATCAATGTGAACGCAGTACAAGAAACCGTTTTTGTTAGTTGTTAAATTGCCATAAAAACTGCCAAAAATGCTAAATAATGTGCTGGTGTCTCCAGCACAAGCACTTATACTTGCTTGATAGTGGAACACCACTATTAAACTTTTGTACATTTTTTAAATGTTAACTTAAATCAAGAAAACAGAAGACTTCCCATTTTTGACACATTTGGTCTACTTTAATAGATTTTAAACACTCAATCTTTGGCAAGTGCCTTGACTTTAATTACGAAAACTTGAAAACAACACTTACACGCATCCGTTGAAGCGGTAGATTTTGTGGTTGGGAGGATCGCATTCGATTCTGCCCTGGAAAGACGAAGGATGAAATGCAAGATCCTAGACAAAAATGAAGAGAAAAATATCACTATATGCGAGAAGGACGAAAAAGATATTCATTAGATATTAGTATTTTAGTAAGTTGGAATTGAAACAGGGTTCATACTCAATTTCAGAAATAAAATGAAGGAGTTTTGGAGGAGTTTTGAAGAAGTACTAATAGGCTGTCCTTAAATAATGTCGCACTTTTTTTTCAACATGTTTCACCTTTGTCACAAAGTGTCACACTTTATCTTACTACTCCTCTTATCACATGTCATATTTTTTAAAAGCATATTGTTATAATAACTGCGTGATGTTACTTTTTGTCACTCTATCTCTTCCCCTTGTCACATTTTCATAAACCCGTCTCCCCCTCAAGGCAATAACATCACTTGTGGATGATTCATATCATAACGGTGATTTTCTAAACAATTTTTTTTTAACACAATCACTTAATATAGTACATCTGCTTGTGTATTTTTAAATATTTAAATAACAATTAGGCAAGTTGACTTTTGCAGCTGAGAGTGGGGTGAAGGAAAAAGCAATAATCATAAAACTTGAAAAAAAAAAAAAAAAAATAGCAAAACACCATTTAAGCATGGTTTACTTCATTTATGAAATGCCTAAGTCATCTAAACTATTTTAACCTTAAACTTTTATAACTTCTATGATCCATTTGTATATCACATCTTTATGAAAAAATAAATATACGAAATTACTACAGTAAAATTGCCCTTATACCTTCACCCTTGTGACAAAGTTAAGTTGTCGATCGAAGTATTTTAAGTTACTGTCATAGAGGAAGATTATGTCTTGAACTAAGAAAGAAGGAGTTTTGAAGGAGTTCAAACCAAAATGAAGGAGTTTGAAGGGCCCTTCAAAAAATATCCTAAATGAAGGAGTGTTGGAGGAGTTTTGAAGGAGCGTACGAACCCTGTGAAATGAAATCGAAAACAAATGTAAAGGGTCATTCCATAGAAATGTCAACCTCAACCTCAGAAATTTTTTCCCCCCAAAGCCTTAATTGTGACCTATCATTTCATTCAGCATACTTTCTAGTACATAAATCCAGTAATAGTTTGCAAAAATTTCATTCGGTATTTTTCATCTGGCTTTAAACGTGCGAGGTTGTAGAAAAGGCTTAGCATGTGCAAAAAACATGCGTCCACGTTTTCTTGTGTAATGTAAAATTTTTTGCAAATTTTTAAAATAACTATATTTATTCTAAATGATTAGATGTTGACCCAATAAAATTGACTGTTATTTTTGCATACATTATAAGATAAGTACTTTAATTAGTTTGGTTATTTCACTGAAAATATTTACGTTACGTTAGTCACGAAAATGTACTATTTTCTGTTTAAAAACTAAACCAGATGATTGAACCAAACAGCACTTTTTATTTTCTTACATCTGTATCATATCTTCTTAAAAAGTGCAAAATATTTATTTCAGTATCAGTAGATATAAAATAATTAGTGTGACTAACGTAACATTTGAGCTGTGACTAACGTAACAGTTTGCATGTGACTAACGTAACATTTTAAAAATGACTGCTAATATTTAAACTTATTTAACTTAATGTACATTTTCATGTACAATTTTGAATATACATGCATTCTATATTGATTAAAAATATAAAGGGTGAAAAATACCAGTAAAATTACATTGTATAGACCTTCTGTTTACTTAAAAAAATACTTTTTTAAAGGTCTTTATAAAGATACTTCCAATTTAAAGAATTATTAAAAAAGAAAAAAGGTGAGTAAAGCAAATTGAGTACCCTGCTGAATTAGCATTCAACACAAGAATCCAAGCTTAAGAATTAAGTTAATAGAAGTACAGTCTTAACAAAGAAGAACGTCTCTATTTTTTAGAAAATACATGTCCACCTATTATTAAAATGAAGTAATGGCTGCTCGTTGGAAAACATTTGAAGATGTTACATGATACAGTGACAATAAGCGCTGCTGCCATATATTTCAGAAAATGCACGCCTGGTATTTTGCAAAATGTCCTGGTGAGTCCTTTAGACTCAAGGGTAGACTCCTCCAGACAACATATTCGAGATTCCTGAGTGGCCACACAAAAGCTCTTAGATTCTCTGGGAATATCAAGACTTTTCCGGAGTGTCACTGGTGCTCTGCTGGAGAGGTTTCACCTGCGCACATTCTATCTTGTTTGGGTTTTACGAAGGACGAGGTCCTTAGTGACCCATTGCTGTTCTTGGATTTTTTGCAGATATTTGGATTCATGGGGGTTGTTTAGCATTGCTAAACATGCCCGAGATAAGTCAAAAAAAAAAAAAAAAATTCAGAAAATGCAAGAATGATCATTTAGAAATTCAAACATTTGCGATGATATCTGGAATTAAAATGCATTCTGCAAAAACGTTCGAATATTTTTTTTTCAATATTACATTTTAATTCAAAAGCATGCACAACACGATTCGTTCGATGAATCAGTAAACCTTAAAAAATAATATGTTATTGAAAAGTACTGCGAAGTTTCTTATGACGATAACTAGTATATCGGCAGAATACTAGAATTCGGTGAAACTGTCAATTTCCATAAAGTTAATTTTTTTAAAGAGAGATATTTAGGATTTAATTAGCCCAAGAATGATGTTATTCAGTTTGTAAAAGCATTTTTTTTAATTCGTTTATTTTTTTCGCACATTCAAATTGAGTTAATTGAACTGAATCCTTCCATTCAATTTCTTACACTATTATAGAAAAAAAAGTAAAGAAAGAACCATAATGCAACACAAAGAAGGTTCCTAAAAAGTGTAAAAGTAATATAAGAGCAAGAAATCAATTATAAAAAGTTTTTTATGGGCATTCATTGTTTGTTATTCGATGGTTACGTTAGTCACGTTACGTTAGTCACACACAGTTTTTCGTAAAAGTACCATTAAGGGCCAAAAAAGATTCATCTGTAACAAATCTGTAGTACATTTTTAAAAATAGATTGTTTACCTCTTACAAATATATCGGCCAATTTTAAATGCCTGCGTAAGTTTCAGAAAAATTTGCCTCGTAACATAAGCATTGTTTCTCAGGGTTGCAAAAATGTTACGTTAGTCACAATGCCTTTTTTGGTGAAAAAACACCTGCCAGCGCTTATTTTGCTTCAAATTCTTGGTGGAAATGAAAAATAGTCACCTTGTACATTTTAAATCTGCATATTAAACCAAAATACATTCATTTTTACTGCCGGTGTAAGTAGAAAGAGTTTGAAAATCAGCTGCGAATGTTACGTTAGTCACTATGGAATGACCCTAAACTAAAACATGGTACTGACTGGAAAATGTACGTATGTAGGTAGTGTGTAGGTAGTGAGCCGTCCACAAGTAATGTCACGTTTGGGACGGGGGGGGGGGGGGGAAGCATGGAATTGTGAGTTTTGTGACTAGGGAAGAAGGGGTAACAAGAAGTGTGAACATACATTTTGGTTTTAAAAAATAATACTTAAATTCAACAGATTTTTTTTTTCGTACGTCTAAACATATTTTTTTGAGACCAAGTCTTGAAATTACACGTTCCCTACGAAAGGAGAGTGTCAAGACACGTGTCTACAATGTCATGATTTATTAAGTTCTCTCATTTCTGTACCTCAAAGTCAGACTGACGTAAGTCATATTGTCACTACCTTGCAGGAGTGCGTAAAAACGTTCGTTTGGTGCAGGCAAAGGTGGTAATTCGTGCTCTTATAACAGTACTCGTCGTAAATAATCATAAAAGATTTTTTAAAAAAATAATTACGTTGCTATGGCTCAATGTGGTAAAAAATTCAACAGAGAGATAGATCCGAAAGCCGGCATACCCCTTATATTTTCAACATTGTGTCAGTTATGGTTGAATGTTTGAGATGCACACTTGCTTGAAGTCTAAAGAGTCATAAGCATCGGTAGAACGCCCCTCCATGTCGTAATACGGCTAAATTCTGTGCCATTTTCTCTCAGAGGTTTTGCGGCAAAACATATCAAAATACCTAATGATCCGCGAAACCCTGAGAGATAATGGAGTAGGATTCAGCCGTGTTATACATGGCGTAGGATTCAGCAGTGTTATGAGGGTGCTCTACCGATATTTATGACTCTTAAGACTTCAACGGAAGTGTTTATCACAAACATTCAACCATCAGCAGTGTTACGACATGGAAGGTGTTCTACCGATGTTTATGACTCTTAAGACTTCAACGCAAGTGTTTATCATAAACATTCATCTATAACTAAGATAATGAGAAAAATAAAAGGTGGTACGCCCATTTTCGGATCATTTTGTACGTACAATGCAGTGTAATAACCTGAAAATCGCCATTTTTGGACTGACGTTAGCTTGGCTCATAGGCACAGATAAAATTCTACACAAAGGCAAAAACTTCACAATTAAAAAAAAAAAAAAAAAAAAACGCATAACTTCACAACTAAGTGATTCCATGGCAGGGGTCGATCCAGGTTTTATTTTTTGGGACCCCATTTTGTGAAAAAGCAAAATATTTTTGTGAATTTTCTTTGATTTTGTGAAAAAGCAAAATATTTTTGTGAATTTTCTTTATTTTTGTAAAAAAGAACTTCTTGTGATTTTTTTCTTGGAAAAGATTATATAAAAGCATTTTTAGCTGTCGTATCGTTATAGAAAAGCATTAGACAGGTTTCAGGGGGTGATTGCAAGTTCTTGAAGAATACCTGAAAGTTGTCTAGAGAAAATGCGCTGGGGGAGGGGGGAAGTAAGACCCTTAACATTTTAATTGTAATTTGATACACATTACATTTATTGTTTTTTACAAATATACATATGCAAGGCACACTTTCTTAAGGTGAAAGTCTCACAACAGATTTACTGTTTGCCCCTCTCAAATACTTTTAGATCAATGAAAATTGCACATGCTGCTGAACGTAATGATAACTCCCAATAAATACAATATGAACAGACTTAAAGATATCACATATTTCTTAACACAGAAGAATGTATGTGTTTGAAAAACTTAAAAGTAATTAAAACCCCAAAATAATACTGCACCAGCATTCAGCGTTTAATTTTTTGACATTTGACGTTCTTACATAGTAGGTATTTCGTTTTAAAACTTTGCAATTTAATGATGTTAATAAATATATAAAGAAATTTTATTTGTTTGCCACTTAACAAGGTACAGTCAACATCAAAAATGCGAAAAATTCATTTACCATGGCGCATGCAAGGAAACCAAGATCTTCGAAAGAAATAAAAATATAAAAACAGCATATAAAAGAATTTTATTTTTAGTAAAGTTATTTTAGAATTGGATTTCGAAACTCAATACAAATTAATACTAAATATATATTGCGTAATCAAAGTAAAATTTAGGATTTTCCTGAAAAGAACGGAATTTTGGTATTTTCAAAGATAAATGTTTTGAACTGAAATGTGGGATAAATACGTGGCATTTCTTACCACAAGTTAGAAAATGTTTTTTCATTTCATTGTCATCTAAATTTATCCCCAAAAATCTAACTAGAGATTCAAAATTCTAAAAAATGGCCCATTGCTTCATGATTATAAGTACAAAATTTGAATAAACTTACCAATCAATTTTCTGTTTTTTTTTTTTTTTTTTTTTTTTTTTTCTGTTTTTTTTTTTTTTTTTTTTTGCTTCATTTCCAATCTCTTCATTTTCAGATTTTTTTGAGAATTCCTTCTTTTTGCACTAGATTTTTGTATATTGACAGCCTCTCTGTGATTTTTGCTGCACTCATGTTTTTTTTTAAACTTTATAGGGTGACAGCTTTTCTTGATATCAACTCCAATATTTACTCAAGGTTTGTTCAAATCACTAACACTTCATGAAAGATGAACATATTTTTGCACAAAAAACCCTTAGCTGAATAACTATAGTAAAGCCAGCTATACACCTTTTCATAATTTGCAATGTACTTTTTATTTATTGCATGCTTCTTATTTCCATTTGTACTCCAAAAAACAATGCTTGAATCATTATTTGATGGCTCAATCTCAATATCATCATCAATTGAAGTTGCTCCAGATTCACTTCCAGTATTTTCTGCTCAAAAATCGTTATACTTTCGCGAACTGCCTCACTGTCATTTGATGTACTATCTTTTACCGCATTTCCCGAGCCCTCCAAAACGGGAACATTTGCGTTACCGTTACTGCATGGTGAAGTGGTGGTAGCGATTTCATCGGGGTTGTTAATTGCTGACTTGAAGAAATTCACAATATTTTGGGACCGAACGTTCGAAGAGTGAAATTTTTTAACATAATACGCACAATTTCGGGAGGTACCTCTCGTTGCAGGACGTCCTCGTTTCATATTTTAATTTCTTGAAGAATAATTTTCAACGAACAAGCAATCTCTCCAAACTGAGATTATTGCGGCTATCTCCAGCGCTCCATTATCCGCTAAAGTTATCCATTATCCGCTCCCACACAAATTATAATCGAATAGAATATCAATTTATTCTTTGATGCGCCTAAAAAATGTCCCTCTTAAACACGCGAAGGCGCGAACAAGCTAACTACGAAAAATATCGTCTGCGCTCCTGGATCGCAGACGATCTGTTACAAAAGAAAAATTAATACCGAGAAAGAAAAACGAACTGGAATAATATACAATTACCACATTTTTTTAATTTATCGTCTGCAGATTACGCGATTCCCGCCCACTTTTTAATAAAATCCCCACTCAATCAGTGGTGGCGCTAGGAAATCCCCGACGGAGGGGCAAGCTTTCCCGACAGGGGGGCATAGCCAAATTTTAGTTTGCAAGATTCCCCCCCCCCCCAATTTAGGTGATAAAGAAACTAATCATTCTTGGCGTCTAACAACACGAATTCCCCCATAAAAATTAAAAGCAAAACAATAAAAATTTTAATAAAGATAAAATAAAATAATTAGAAAAATTAAATTTAAAATTAAAAACATGAAACTAGGCTTTTGTGAGCCGGTTCATATCGCGAGATCAATAAACTAGAAACAGTGTAAGAAGCAGAATTTGACGAAAAATCTGAATATGATGTAAAATCATTAAAACTGTGTGCTCTACAGAGTTTATGCAGAGAAAGAAACTTAACAACATTAATGTAGTTGTGAATGTAATGTTGCTCTTACAGAAATGAGGGGGGTCCGGGGGGTCCTCCCCCGGGAAAATTTTCGAAATTGTAGCTCTGAAAACGCAATTTTAGATGATCTTCAGTGGTTTCATGCAGACAAGGGTTGGATGCTCACCTCCAAATAATTTTAAGAAATTGAAGTCCAATAAACGAGATTTTAGTCGATCTGTAATGGTATTTTGTAGGGAGTGAGAGTCGAGGTGCACAACCGAAAAAGTTCCAAAATTAAAGAAACAAAATTGTAGGTTATTGTAACGTTAGGGTGATGAGGTTAATGACCAATTAAGATATTCAGTGTTCCTCCCCCCCTCCTTCTTCCGTAATCAAACCTTATAAACACACAAATTTACGGGATGGAAACTCTAGGGCTCAAGAGTATAGCGGTGCTCATCCACTAGCTCATCAACATATTTATTAGGGAGCAGAGAAATCCACATCTTAAGTAAGCAGAAGAACAGTAACTAATATTAAGTTAAAAAATTCAAAAGAAACTTGAGCCCGATGCCTAGCTTTATATTAAGATGAACCTCGCGAGTCAGAACATGTATAAAATTAAATTTATTTATATTTTCCTTCATTATTTTATTTTTCCGAGATAACTTGGGAAAGCACGAAAAAGGGAATACAATCACAAACTACTAAGTTTTGTTATTGCAAAAGCAGAATCAAGAGAAAAAAAATGAATATCTTTTTGAAGAGCCTTGCTTGCTAAAATCAATTACAAGTATTTTATTTGATAACAAATAGAAACTGGAAACGGATAAAAATTTTGTGCTAAAAAAAATTAGAAAAGGTGCAAATTTTTACGGATTTTAATTATTTTCTATGGTAATAAAAGGTCTACATCGATTAGGCCTAGCTGGTGGTGGATGGAACCGGCGGGCCGCATTGGATTTTGCAATTAAATAGTATAAAAATAAATCCATGATTTTTCCTTCCTTTCTTTCTTTTGATCGTATAAATAATCATGATAGTTTCATAGGGACCGCCAACATATTTCATTCCTAGATTTTTAAAAATATCATCCTGCAAATCACAGATTATTTGTAAGAAAATGTGTGGGCCGCCGAAGCATGTTTGAAATAGAAAATAAAAATTAAAATGTAGTGAGCGAGATTGAAATTATACAAATGAATAGTCACACCAGTAGTTCTAAGCAGGACTGAGGAGTCGGAAGAAAAATGACAGACTCCAACTTCGGGAATTTTAAAGCCTTCGACTCCGATTCCACAAGAACTGGCAGGGGTTGCAGATTTTTAATTGAAAATGATCGACTTTGACTCTTGAAGTTTTAAACTTTCGACTCCTGACTCCGACTTCTTGACCTCAAAATCAGTCCGACTCCAACTTCTCAGACTTGGTTCTAAGTTTTGAATGCACAAAACGAAAGTAATGTGTGTGTGTTGTGCAATCAAAAAAAAAAAAAAAAAAAAAATTAATTTAAAAAAAAAAAGAAAAAGAAACGAAACTTAATAGTATGGTCAGCACCATGCTAAACTTAATAAACAAACGAAGGTGAAAAATCGCGAATCTCGTTTTTTAAATTCAATGGTTTGCCGCAGTACTGAAAAAAGGCTATTACTACTTCGAACAATAAATTTTACACCTAAAGTTATCTATAAAAATTAATACATTGAAAATAACTAAACGCGTCTAATGGACAAAATTTTGTTTTGGCTCTCCTGAAAAGAGCCAATTTTCAGATTCGTTAGTTCAGCATGGTGCCGACGATATTACGCAATAAACAAATTTATGAAGTATCAAAGTGATTAACATTAATTGCACCAATTTTATCTTGTGTAAGGTTTTTTTCTTTCTTTTTTTTTAAATTTACTATATACCTACCTTTTTTTTATTTTTAAAATTTTTTGAAGCACTTTTCATAATTCGAAAATGCATAACCATTAGTTTCAAACTTTTTATTGATCATGTCAGTTGAAATCTGTCATACTTTCAAATTTTAAGTTTGCACTCACTTTCCAGACCAAGAGGAAAAAGTGTAAATTCTAAGTCTTACCCCAAAATTTCCATAAATGGAGCTTTTTTGCAGATCTACGGAGTCGGAGGGAAAATGGTCGACTCCAACTTCAAAAATTTTAGAGCACTCAACTCCGACTCCTTTACCCCTAACGTCAGTTCGATTCCAACTCTCACTCCGACCCAGCAATCACTGGCAGTGTTACGGCCATTGGGGGAAAATGACTCCAACTCTGACTCTTGTCATTATTAACCAACAAAATTCCGATTCAAACTCCTTCTCTCCAAAATCAGTCCGACTCCGACTCCGCAGCACTGCTTTTTTACACTATTTTAGCACTTGAAAAAAAGCATATTAAAAAAAAAATAGAACATAACTTGCAAAAAAAAAACTTAAACAAAACTGAGCCTGGTACCAGTTTGTAAGTTGGTTTGATCGATTTCGAAGGAGCAATGTTGACTTTTGAATTAGACCTGGTCCAATCAAATAATTACAGCTGTATGGACTAAGCGCAGCTTATTGCAGGCTTTACTTTAAGTTAGAAACATGAGTTTCGACTACATGATAACATCTGAAAAAATGAAATTTGGAAGCAAAATATATTTTCAATTGCCTTTAGCACATGATTTATTTATTTATTTAATTTGGCCTTTTCCAAAAGGTTCGCCCCTCCCCTTCCTCCAGACATTTTTCTCAAAAAGAACCCAAACCTGATGCAATACCAACCCGACGCTTAATAATCCAATGATTGTTTAGTTGTGCCAAACCCGATGTTTACTAAATCATTCTCATTTCTTCTTCATTCCCAGCAAAACTATTATGCCCCCTAGTATGCAGCCCCCTAGTATGATCCCCTGATCCCCCAGTATGCAGCCTACAAACAAGATCAATATAAGTTTTTGAGAAACATGTATTTAAAATGTTAAACATGTATTTGCTTTTATTACATTAGTCAAAAGAATTTTTTTCTTGCGTTTAGCATTTGCCGACAAAACATCATTACACTAAAAAATTAAATCTACTTTAGTACGCTTCCTTGTATGAGGTAAAAGGATCATTTACTCATCGATATGTTTTGTTGTAGAATAATCCAACAATAATCAGATAAATTTTAAATAACTATAGTAATAACTTACTTGTAACTACAGAGTGAAAATGAAAGATAATATTGCAGTTATTTACCCAGAGAAGTATTTTAAAACGCATCAATAGTGTGTCTGCACTGGCTGAAGTGCTGTTTAGCAAATGTAATAGAAAAGGAAAAATCTCCGAAGCATGTTTTTTCTCCGATGACCCCCCCCCCCCCCCCCCCCGTCTCGTCCTGGCTGTTGTCATTCGGTACGTATTTGTCTCGTAACCCGATAACCAGATGACGACGCCTTAGGTCTGACCGGAAATCACCACTACATTCGGCAGGGACGTGGATAGTCAAGGGGAGATTGTACTCTTTTATTAGTCGTCGACACCCTGAGGTGTCGAAACCAGCTCATCGATAAATAGAAATTTCAAGGATGAAAAACACACCATTCCCCCCGTAGCAATAGCTATCCCTTATTTTATCACCATCTGGGCGACGTTAAAAGGGGACTTATGGACTCGGGCTAAATTGCAGGTGTCAAGGTGGGTGGCCCCGAAGGGAATTGATTTTTTGTTTCCTTTTTTTTAAATATTTAAGATACTTCTACTTTTTTCTACTAATTTTTTTTGAGTTCATATCCGAGGAAAAAATTTTTCATTTACGATAAACGCCAAAGCAAACAGATTCCCCGACGAAATACAAAATTTTCCCCGACGGGGGGGGCAAGACGTTTCCGACAGGGGGGCAATTGCCCCCCCTGCCCCTCCCTTGGAGCCACGTCTGCACTCAATAAAACTTCCTTTGCTCGCTGTTCCCGTTGCTCACCATTAGCGGACATGCGTTAAAAAATTGCGAAATTGCTCATCTGGAAGTTTCATATTTATTTTAAGAAGACAGCAAGATTAAATAGAATGACCGACGATATTTTTCAGCTGGCATTGTATTTTATCAATAAAAGAAGGAATCTAGGAATTAAACTACAAAAAAAAATAATACCGTTATTCTTTTGGTTTATTGTATGCTGTACGCTCAAACTAGCGTGACTTTGGAAGTTATCTTTTGCTCTTACGCGTACAGTCTACAAGAAAAATAGCAGAAAAGAAAAAATGAATAATGCATTTTAAACCAGCAATTCTCCGTAGGCACCGGTCCGCGAGAAAATTTGACCGGTCTTCGAAGAATTATACCCGTTTCCAATAAAATAAGATTTCCTTATTTTAATTTTATTCCTAATTTTATACGATATTTTATGCATTAATATATCCATTACTTTGCATACGTTTTGTGGTTTCTCTATAAGATTTATTCGCTTATGAAAATTTACACAAATTAGCTGCGCTTATTTTTACATTCAAAGTGTGTAAGTTATTTAAAAAAAATCTTACAATTAACTTTTGTAAGTTTATTTTAAGTAGAAGGGTTTTCTTTCTGGCATTTGTTCAAAAAAAAAAGGACAAAACAGATTAGTTTATTTTAGTGAAAAAAAAATAATAAAAATTTCTACCGGTCCGTGAAAGTTTTTGACGAATTTCTACCGGTCCGAGATTCAAAAAAAGATCAAGAAACGCTGCTTTAAACTAAAGAATATGAGAAAAAGTGGGTACCCCTGGCCTAATCACACCTTTTTTTTTTTTTCATTAAATGCAATCGTGTCAAGTGAGCTTTCGAGAACGCACAGTATCAACTACAAACTGCAGTGAATTTCGCCAATCGGTTGTTCGGCGTTTCCCGCGTAGTCACTCATACTCTAACAGGATTTAATTAACTGCCATACAATACGATTTGCATCAGCATGCGCCAGTATTCAATGCGAATTTCTATGCAATTGATTAAAAAAGGAAAATATAAGATTTTCGAATGTTCTTTTTAACCTTCGTTCGGGAATAATTTTCAGAAATTTTGCTCGTCCGTTCCGTAAGATAACCCCCCCAACTATGAGCCTTAAACTTTTTCAAAATAAACTGAAGAAAATAGGAACAAATTGAAAAAACAGGTGAATATTTTAAAAAAATTAAAAAAAAAAAAAGAAATATGAAAAAAAGCTAGAAGATCTGCAACTGGCAAGGTTTCAATTTGCAACTACTTTTGAGAATTAAAAGTGCATAATTTGGCAAAATAATATGGATAAAGGAAGGATGCGTGCAACTAAGACACAATTGAAAGTTACAATGATTCAAAGGAATATTTAATTCAGAAGTATTTGGTCATTGAAGCAAATCAAACCAACAGAATATAGGCGATTAATTTGCCGTGGCGTGAAATGAGTCAGTCTTCAATTCGCACTCGTGGAACAGCAGAAAATCATCGAATCAATTCTTTATCACGTGCTCATTATTTTTCTTGGATTTTCGCTAGCCACCAATCACAATCGTCCCTCTCTCGTCCCCCCCCCCCCCCTCTGACGCTCTCAAGCAAAAACACCTCACGCAGCAGGCAAAAAGATAAGATGGGGAAAGGTGGAAGAGGGGTAGGCTTTCGCGTAGATGCGTACACATTTGCGGTTAAAAAATATTGTGAAAAGGCTGCCTTTTTATAAATTTTTGTGAAGGGGCTGCTTTTACGACGCGTAATTTTGTGAATGGGGCCGCTTTTGCGATGGGGAATTTTGTGAATGGGGCCGCTTTTGCGACGCAGAATTTTGTGAAAGGGGTCGCTTTTGACATGCGGAATTTTGTGAAGGGGCCGCAAAGCGGCCCCAATTTTGCGCTGGATCGACCCCTGCATGGTCACGTTTGGGACAAAAACTTTCTTCTTTTTTCTTACATTTTCAGATAAGTAAGGTCTGAAAGTTAAAAGCACCTACATAAGTTTAATTACAGCTAGAACAAGTTTGTTTATACTTGGTATGCGCTCCTTTTTGAGTTCTCCTTCTGCTAAACGTAATTAAAAATTCCTTCCTCTGATACTTTTTTGTTTGTACCTGTCCTGAACAAAATTTAGGCATTTATAGCTGCTCAGTCCAAAATATTGTGGAAAATATATAATATACTGGCCAGAGGCTTGAGGAAATTTCAGGGAGTACTTCCTTCCCATATTGTGTGATTTGTTAAACAAAAAATATTTTTCCAATTCTTTTTTTAATTAGTATTTTGTAAATGAAGTTTACTAATCACTTGTGGGACACACTTTTAGACATCTGCTTTAGAGTTCCTTATTTTAGCAATACATCTTTCGAGTCTATTGATGCAAATTTGCTAAATATATACTTTGCTTTCCTACTAATTATTTTTTAGTGTTAGTTTCAAAAAGAAACAAATAGTATGCCGTTCCAAACGAAATCAGACATTTTGTCCCACACGTGACAACGCCATCGTTAGTGTCAAAAATAATACTTAAAAAATGTAATAAACAAATATTTCTTCCCCTAAAAGAATACACATACCATGTGTGCTCAAAAAATACGGTGAGTATGTTCCATTAAAATAGTAATAAGGTTACACATAGAATTTGATTTATACTCCTTCAAAATAGTGTGCTTGGCAAGCAATGCATTTATCCAAACGTTGGTTCTATGACTGGAAGCATTTCTGGAAGACGTTTTTCGGAAGGGCTTTCATCTGCTCTGTCATGGCCCTCTCAATATCAACAATGGTTTTAAAACGTTTTCCTTTAAGCGCAGTTTTAATTTTCGGGAAGAGCCAGAAGTCGCATGGTGCTAAATCCAGTGAGAATGGCGAATGTGGACAGACAGGAAAATTTTTTCCGGCCAAAAACTCGCCGTAACACGACCTTCCTTCAATTCATCGCTGAAAAGTCTCGGAACAAATTTTGCACTAACTCGTCTCATTCGCAACTCATCAGTTAAATTGCTTTGAAAGAAACCAGAAACCATATGAGATGTTAAGGTCTTCCAATAGCTCTTAAATAGTCATTCTATGTTTGAACGAATCACTGTTTCCACTTTTTGCACATTTTCTTCTGCTTTAGATGTTACTGGACGTACCGCGCGCTGCTCGTCTTCCACAGTCTCATTTCCGTTTCTAAATCAGGGTTCGTACTCAATTTCAGAAATAAAATGAAGGAGTTTTGGAGGTGTTTTGAAGGAGTAAAATGAGGTTTTGAAGGAGTACAAATGGGCTGTCATTAAATGATGTCACACTTTCTTACAACATATTTGACCCCCTTTGTCACTATATGTCACACTTCACCTACTCCTCTTGTCACATGTCATATTTTTTATAAACATATTGTTACAATAACTGTGTGATGTCACATATTATCCTCCTCTCTCTTCCTCTTGTCACAATTTCGTGAACCAGTCTCCCCTTCAAGGCATGACATCACTTGTGGATGACCCATTTTACAATATTATAACTGTGATTCACTAAACAATTGTCTTTTTGACACAATCACCTAATGTAGTACATCTACTTACGTGTTTTTAAATAGTTAAATAATAATTGAAAACCTGACCTTTGCTGCTGAGAGTGTTGTGGTGGTGAGAAAAACAATAATCATAAAACTTGAAAAATAGCCAAGCACCATTTGAGCACGTTTTACTTCACTTATGAAATGTCTTAATCCATCTAATGATATTTTCATTTTCAACTTTTATGACTTCCATAATCAATTTGTAAATCACATCTTTATGAAAAAGATAGATAAAAAAATGACAACATTAAAATTGCCCTTATACCTTCGCCCTTGTGACGAAGTTAAGTTGTCGATCGAAGTATTTTAAGTTACTGTCATAGAGGAAGGTTTTATTTTATGTAAAAAAGAAGGAGTATTGAAGGAGTCAAAACCAAAATGAAGGAGTTTGAAGGGCCCTTCCAAAAAATTTCCTAAATGAAGGAGTATTGGAGGAGTTTTGAAGGAGCGTACGAAGCCTGTAAATCGATCATACACCTATTGTACACAGTCTTAAGAGTTACCACATTATTGCCGTACACCAATTTTAACATTTCGTGAGCTCCTTTGCAACTTAAAACAAAACTTAATGTTAATGCGTTGTTCGAAATCCGTGCTGCGCGACAGACACGATAAACTCAACCTCAATCTAGCGGCTCTGGCAGCCGACTGACAAGTTCGAATGTTTTACAATTTGTCACTGCTTGTCTCAGATGATCACGCTGCTGGACAAATCGCAGCATATGGATGTAGCTTCAGCAGTTGCTGCTATAAAACTTCATTCACCGGATTTTTTGATCACACCTCGTACACGTGTGATCTCTTAGGCAAAAAATATTTTGCTCTTGCATGTTTTGAAATTAAGTCTAGATCTGTCACGTGCGGGACAAAATGTCTGCTTTTCCGTGGACCCACCTGATTGTTGGACTGGTAGAGGTCTCTGGGCACTTGCCTCTGCTTGAGGCTGCTCTCTCCGTCCAGGCTGGCCGTCTCCAAGTAGCAAGTGCCCTCTCCGTCCCCGCTGCACCGCAGAAGGAGCATGTCGGCCGGCACCACCTCGTTGCAAGACAGATGCACCACATCGCCCACACGCACGTCGCACCACAACGTCTTCACATAGCGACCGGCCTGCCTGCGGAACAAACGAAGACATTACGTATACAACCCAAATTCAAAAAAATTAAAAAATTAATTTGAATTTTGACCTCTTGAATTCAAATTATGTTTTTCGCAATCACGAGTGTGTGTGTGTATGTAGGCATGTGTGTTTACGTGTGTGAGGGGGTATGTGTTTGTGTGTAGGGGGTATGTGTATGTGTGCGTAGGCATGTGTGTTTGTGTGCAGGTATGAGTGTGTAGGTAGTTGTGTGTATGAGTGTTTGTGTGTGGTGGGGAATGTATATGCGTGTGTAGGCATATGTGTTTGTGTCTGTGTGCAGGCATGAGTGTGTGGGTAGTTATGTGTAGGCATGAGTGTGTGGGTGGTTGTGTGTGCGTATGTGTAGGTGTCTGTATGAATGTGTAGGTGTCTGTATGTATGCGTGTGTATGTATGTGTTTGAGTGTGTGTATGTGTTTGTGTGTGTATGTATTTGTGCGTGCGTGTGTGTGTGTTTATGTGTAGGTGTCTGTATGTATGCGTGTGTATGTATGTGTTTGTGTATGTGTGTGTATGTATTTGTGTGTGTGTGTGTGTATGTATGCGCGTGTGTGTAGCATATGAATGCAACCAGGAGACGGCTTTCGCTATAGGAGCAGCATCGTGAGGACCCGGTCGACGGTGATGCTGCGGAGGGTGCTGGCAAGAAAATAAAATGATAGCACATCAAAACAGTCAAGTGAGAACAATAAGCAATCGTGATTGATCAAAAAATAGAATATCATAACTGTTTAAATAAATCTTGTCTCTGAGTCGGGCAAAATGAATACAGGCTAATTAAACAAAGTAAAACATGTTATTAATGAATGGGTGAAACAATTTCAACAACCTTAAAGGTATTATTTTAATAATATAAGGGTCGTTAACAAATTTGAAAAGCATGTTGATTTTTTTTATGAGTCAAAAAATTAAAATAATCAATTCATTTAATGTGAATTTAAAAATTATCGAAAATATTTGCATGCCTGTTAACTATGTAGGTTGAGACAAGTTTAAAGCTTGGCGCCCAGAAAATTTTTCGTTATTCTTTTGTTGAAAATGGGTCGTTAACGTGATAAAATCGGAAACAAGGAAATTGCTTATTTTATCATTGTTTGAAGTCAGAAAAAAAAAACAGTAAATCTTGGATTATAAGAAGGATTTAATATCTACGTTCTTGAAGATTTTAAAGGAATATAGAAGAATCAACCAATTAAAAAATAACCGAAGTAAATGAGGTAGAAAGTTTGCAACAGCTGGTAGAGAGGAACGCAAATCACAGTGAATTGTCCAAAATAACAGTTTTGAAAATGCTTCTTACATCCATAAGTGTTGGAAAGAATCTGTAGTTATCGTGTCCAAGAGAACTACACTTAAACGATTGCATAAACTGCAGTTGCAATTGTGGGTCCTCGAAGTAAACCCAAAGATGAACATAAAGCAGGGACGTGCCCAACCCTCCTGGAGCAAAGATAAGCTCATCTAGTGGCAACAAGTCTGAGAAAGTATTTTATTCTGTGATGAATCTTTAATTGAAATATCTGTTGAAGAAAGTGGTGTTTGGGTTTGTCATTAGAAAAGCGAAGCGCTTAAGAAAACTTGTGTAAGACGTTCTCCCAAATCGAGACATAATAACTCCCCATACCATAATCCTTTATGGTATGGGGGGGGGGGGGGTATTAGAGTTGTTGAAACTGGACAACTATATGTATCTTAAAACAATGTTTATTCCGTTATTTATCAAGATATACTGGATTACTGCATGATACTCTCTTCTGAGGCACAGCAGGGACATATTCAGTGACACCTTATCTTTTAACAAAATCCCGCTTCATATCACATCTCTAAATCGACTCACAGATTTTAAGCAGGAAAAAAGGATTTCGGTATTAAACAGGCCAAGCAATTCCACCGATCTCAGTACCATTCAAAATTTGTGGCATTGTCAAATCTGAAGAAAAAGGTTCAAGACCTAGGGCCCGTCAACAAAGCTGAACTCATTGCCGCATTGAAGAGGGCATGGAAACAGTATCAGTAGCCTTGAATGTAAACAGCTGGTGGAATTTAAATCTGAAAGGATTAAAGATGTGATTCTTGCAAAAAATGAAGCTCAAGGATATTAATGTTGTTTCGTTTAAAAATGTTTTTCAAATTTTAATTTTAATATTCTATTTTTTTGACTCAATGTAAAATATCATCACTATAAACTTTTGGATAATTCAGTCTGAGATAAATTTTAATTAAGTTTATTTGAAATGTTATGTACCCTTCAGTGCATAAGAAAAGCGGCACGTTCATTTAAATACCTGCCTTGTTTTTATATTTTGTCAGATTAAGCACATATTATTTATATATATATATATATATAACAGTGTTCAATGACCCTTTCATTTAACATTAGCCGTAGCATAGAAAATGCCACAAATTGAGAAACATTTAATTCCCCCAACTGTTATTTTGTAAATAAATAATTATTTTATTGCAAAAGATGTGCATATTACTAGTGTATATGATAAAATGCAGCATTGCTTTTTCAGTTCAATGTATTTTGTTAACCCCCCCCCCTACTTATGAAGTTCAGGGGAGGGATTGAACACCCTCTTTCAATTGAAATAGGAAGCTGAAATTCGTCCAGTATATTACTATCCACAAGTCTAAAAATATGGAGGGGTGTTCCGTTGTCTAGAAGAAACTTTTTTATTTTTACATGTATTTTTGAATGACCCTAACGCATGCTTTTTTTTTGAAATGTTATTGTTTGGAGCATATTATTATTATTGTTACTTGGGTAAGGAGCATTTTTTAATGCAAAAAGACAATAATCTCCGAAGACCGATCAAATTTTTCCACGAAAAGGTACCGGTTCGCTGGACCAGCAATTGGACTCCCAGGGGACAGGGGTGTCCACAAAAAGGATTATGGCGCAAGTTGCGTCATCAAGACTTTTGGAGGGGGGGAGGGGGGAATGATTTAAAGTTTTTTATTTCTTTCTTTACTTTTTTATTAATTTATTTTTAATTTAAACTATTCATTTTATTTTCATTTTATTTCATTAATTATTTTGTGTGTGTGTATACTATTGGTGTAGCACGGAACTTTTCTAACAAAATAATAATAATAATAATAATTAAAAATAAATAAATAAAATATTAAAAAATATTTTTTTAAATATGAATAAAATAAAAAAGAGGGCTAAGAACAAAAAATAAAAAAAGGCAAAAGTGTTGAGTTTCTTTTTTTTGGGGGGGGGGGGGGTAGAATTTGCACCCCCGAACCTGGGGGGAGGGGCACCCCTGCCAGGGAAAGATGACAGCATAAACGACAATGCTCATTTTCGTAGTACAATTCACATCATTGTCGTAAACACAAAACCTTTGAATGAATTTTTCGGAGGCACGGAAGTGGAAATTATATTGCCCGCGTTTTCACACTTCCGGAAACATCGCGTACGAAATTCGCACATAAAACTCAGCATTGGAGAGGAAAGCGTGTTTTCCGAACTTGCATTTCCATAATGTATTCAGTCAATGAATAGTCACAGAAAGGAAGGGAAGGATGTTTACATTTTTTTTCAAACCAGTAATGGGCCATTCCACGAAAAAGTCAACCGTTTGTCCCGCCCGTGATGGTTCATATACTTCCTTAAAAATTAATAATTTTAAAGAATAATGCCGAAATTTTTTGCGTACACTATCACACTATGTTAAGCAGAAAAAAATTGTTTAATAATATGTTAAAGTATCATTATTCCTTTTGCATCGGCCCGGTAACCACTTGTCCGTTCACTTTTTTTCTTTTTTTTTTTTTTTTTTTTTTTGAAGGAGAGTTGGCGCGCAAGTTTGATGCCTGTGTCCTGTGTGAATTCATAAAACGTCTTTGCCTGTGGAACAAGCATTATGTATTTTTTAAAAAACTACAGGGAAAATCCGAGGGAAGAATTGTTTGGATTTCTGGATGACGAATTCCCCATACTTTTAAATGCATATATTGGGGCGTACCACATCAACTTTGGAAAAAAAGAAAAAATTCATATTAATAAAAACAAAGACTAGATTTTAATATGTGTGGTAAGAACAGTACTTTTGACAGACTATTCATTCAAAATTTTCATTTTCCTGGTTTGTTGCATTCCAGGGAAAAAATGCTACCTTAAAATGCTATAAAAGCACTTATTTTTTTGATCCCGTCGTAATAGCGAGAATTGAAGCCTCGCAATTTTTTCCAATTTTATTTATATAGTAAGAGTTTATACTGTTCATAGAAAATTCGCGAAACTTTAAGTTTGCAAAATCACGAATATTTTCCTTCTCGTAAAATATTATGACTCCCCAAAACAATTATGTTTCGTTAGTAAAATATTCGTTATAAGGACAGGGACAATGAAAATGATTGTCATTTAGAGTCAGGAATTCGTAGGAACTACTCTCTCCCTCTTTTACTAGTTTTTATGCAAACTGTTTACAGAAATCTTTACTAATAATAAAGCTGAAAGTCTGTCTGGATCTCTGTGACGCGCGTAGCGCCCAGACCGCTCGGCTGATTTTCATGAAATTTGCCACAGAATTGGTTTATAGCATGGGGGTGTGCACCTCGAAGCGATTTTTCGAAAATTCGATTTTGTTCTTTTTCTGTTCTAATTTTAAGAACGTTTCACCGAGCGAATTAACGTGGGCGAGTAAATTACCAAATTATCATAACGTGGAACCGTAAGATGGGCAAGCATAGCAAATTGGCGAGAAATTCATCATCCATTATTTGTAAATATACAGGCGAACCAAATGACCTTTTCATTTTCTACTACGGGCAAAGCCGTGCGTGTACCATTAGTGGACAAGTAAGGTCGAAGAAACTTCTCTAGCAAAGAGATAAAGGCTAAGGAAGTCCAACTATAAAGTTTAGTTCCGTCATAGTGACTGCAGGGCGTGAGATGAAAAACTTCACCATTACCGAAGGTTTTTAACAACGAAGTATGCTCTTTTAAAACGATCAGAAAGAGAAAAATATCAAACAATATTACATTGTACTGCTTTATATTTAATTTGCATATGTCCGAAACGAATAAAATGCAGAAAAATGTCATTAACATGAAGTTAATAGTCAGGAGTTAAGGGTCTTCTCTAACACACCTCCCCCTCGATGATTTTAATCACTCCTCTTTCACCCGCCTGATCTTATGTAGTTATGTTTTTCTACATTTAATAAAAACTTAACAATAGAGACGTACCGAGTACTCGGTAACTACTCGGTATTCGGCCTACTCGGCCAAATTTTGATCAGATACTCGGCCAATACCGAGTAGTTGCAAAAAATTGAATATTGTCCAAGACAGATATAAAAATTTATAAAAAAGCTCAAGCATATATAATATTCTGCAATCATTTACAATTCAAGTTTACAAGTCAAATTTAAATTTTGGGAATAATGAAGTTTGAAATGCTTCAATGGAATAAATCCTTATTTTAATGTCCCCAAAGTTAATAAAACTTATTTATTAAAAATTGTGCAAAAAAAGTAAGCATAGAAAATATCGAATTTTTATATTAAAAATGGATTTTTGCTACAAACAAAAATTAGTTATAAGAAATATAAAAATACCTTTGCTCTTAAAAAATAAAAGCAAATAAAACAACGTTAAAAGCACAGTGCAGGAGCACTGCAGACACATGTTTTGGCGTTACAAGGAATTCCTTTTTCAATGCACAAAGTGTGAGCTCGTGGATTTAAAGGCATCCGACAAAAGTCGGATTTTTTTTGTCGAATGTCTTTACACTCTTTAGCTCACATTTTCTGCACTGAAAAAGACGTTCCATATAATGCAGAAACACGTGTCTGCAATGTTCCTGCACATTTTTTTTATTTGCTTTTAAAAATTATTTATGTTTGGCGGACTAGAACTGTAATAGATTGGTATAATTTGCTTTAATTCCAACTTGATTAATCATACCTTTATTTATTTTTAATTTTAAAAATATTTTTTTGTAAAATGTTTGACACACACACACACAGATATATATATATATATATATATATATATATATATATATATATATATATATATATATATATATAAACATTCACCAGGAATTCAGTTTTAAAAACTATTATATGGACAAGGATGTCTATACTACTATTCGAATAAGTTCAAAATTCATCACATATGTATTGGTGATTTTTTCTTAAAACATAATTGGTACTCGTTAACTCGGCCGAATAGTGGAAGGCCGAGTACTCGGTACTCGACCAAAGTACTACTCGGTACGTCTCTACTTAACAAGTTATGTAATTTACTAATAAGTATGAGAATCTATCACGAATAATTTCTGACAAAAATAGCTCCGTTCTTTTGTGCTCTCTAATTTTTAATATAGTGATTTGAAGTGCGATTTCTATAATGAAACATTAGACTCTTAGACATGGTGGGAACAATGGAAGGGTTGGTTTTGAGAAAGAAATTTAGGCATTACGTTTGTAATTCTCAAACAGAATTTCAGGAAAAAAAAATTCTTTTCAATATATATGCACTTTCACATCTTGAAGAACTTTCTAAAAAAGAACTAATGTATTCAGTTGAGATCATTTAAAACGTTCCTTATAACCGACAGTTCACTATAGTGAAATTTGACAATATAGCTGCACATAATGTAAAGTAAATGTCAGCTCAGGAAATGTAAATATAAGATACTAATGCAGTCCTTACACGTTGTAGCTTCAAGAATTTCAATGCAACTAAGATAATGTCTTAAAAGCATTTTCAAGTGGACACGTGAATTTTATCACAATTTAAACAATCTTATGACGCAACGGAAAAAAAGGAATTATTTTTCTCTGTTCCGATTTGACTTCTCAGAGCGAGAACAAGAGGCTCGACATTACGAAATCAATGGAATTCTGTATCTGAAAAATGAAGTATTTTTTGTTAAACTGTGAGCTTTTAAAAGTGCCCAGCTTGTTAACTTTAAATGGAAGCTCAACCAGGACGTATGATACTTCTTGAAAAAACATATTTATCTTGTGCAACATCATGAAGAGCCAAAGTTAAAAAGTAACTTGTTTATTATGGCTATGAAATATACAATGACATGTTAAAGGAAATACTGAGAATACGCTCTTTACAATATTAAGTAGCTCATAATACTTTAAATGACTTCTGAAGCTAACATTCTACGTCAAAGTATGAAACGTTAAACATATTGAGCTATGATATTCATGTCAAGAGCAGTAAGCCGAAGCTATCGGCAAAAACGGACAGACTCAACTGAGCTGCCGAAAGAAAACAACCAAGTTTGACTTGGGTTGAAATTGAAAGGGAAGAGAATGAGGCAAAGTGCCGGGAGCTTAAATGCTACCGGCAATCTGCATATTCTGCTGACGCGATCTTGTTGCAAGAAGGAAAGAACGAACGAGAAAAAACTAATGCAAATTAAGGTTGCCAACACTTTTGGAAAATAATTTACCTCCTTTCGTAACATTTTTAAACAACTACTGAAAACTTGTGAGTGACTTTGATTCAATTTAAGGATTAACATATATTAGCATTAAAAAAAACAACAAATTTGCAAAAGTATGCCGACAGATGTTTCGATACTACAAGGAACTTCTTTTTTAACTAAAAAAAGAAGGAACATATGAATGCAGAGACAAATTGTAATTTATCTCCTGATGTATAGGTCCATTAGGACAAAACGGATCATTGATATAAAAATTTAGAACATTCAAAGACCAGTAAGAACCTTGATGTTTTTTAACAGAACCTGTACCATACACTGAGTCCGACAAAAACTAAATTGTTAGGGGCCAAGGAAAAATATTTAGGTGCCAGACAAACTGTTTCTAAGAGTTTATAAGGCAAATTTAGTGTAACAATGGCTTCTGAAAGATTCTCTCGGTAAAACCTAATCACCTCACCACAATATTGGGCTTTGTCGGACCCTGCACATTAGGGTGCGTCTTATTTTTAAAGGTGTTATTTTTTCATGAGGCACCCTCTCATTTTGTTCCTTTGGATGAAAAAACAATTCTTTAATCTAAAAAATAATAAAAAAATTTTGAAAAAAAATAGAACCGACTTCAAAATTGCTCTAAAAAGTAAAAAATAATTTTATTCTTTAAACAATATCGATAATGCTTTTAAACATAATTTTTGAAGTTGGCGCAAAAACAAAACGTAAAATCCAGTGTAACCATGCTTCGTTCATATTTTTTTTCAGAAAAGCATCCAAAGTTACGAACGAAACATTTATATCGCTATTCAAATATGCTGTCATCAATGCATAATGTATGTGATAGTGAAGAAACTGGTCCAGGTTAAATTTATAGTTGTATTTGAGTTATGGCTGTGAATGATTTTATCTATCGTTTTTGCGCCAACTTCAAAAATTATGTTTAAAAGCATTATCGATGGTGTTTAAAGAATAAAATTATTTTTTACTTTTTAGAGCAATTTTGAAGTCGGTTCTATTTTTTTTCAAAATTTTTTTATTTCATTCTTTTTAGTGTAAATATAGGTATTTCAGAAATAGTAAGAAGTTACCATCACGAAACTTCACATTTTTTTCTTAAAAGTGCTCCATACTAAAAAATAAAACTATTGACACGCGTTAAACTTTAAGCGATCCGATTGGCACTAAAAACTTATCTTTGTTCCTCTCTGGAAATCATGCGTAGTTAATTTAATTATAACCATTTAAGTATTACGTTTTTCCTAACTAATTTACATTCCACAGCATCTAAGTTGCTCATGATGCAATCCTGTATTTTCTTACTTAGCCCCGATCATCTGTTATCGGCATAGATGATAACGATAAAAATACTACAGAGTAGTTGAGTCAAACCTAATGGTAGCATTGTGAAGGCTAAGCAGATCCTTATCACTGCATCACCTCGCTTCCAGGTTAGGTTTACCCCTACTATGGAGCAATAGCACTGAAGAAAGGAAGAGTTTGATAATTCACATAGTGTTACTATAAATCAGCAGGGTTACTAAAATAAAATTATTTACGCCAAAAATGAGGCGACAGCGCCAGATTCCCCATTATCGAAATATCCCTTGAAGAAATTTGATGCTTGCTTCAGAGAAGCCTTCATTCAAAATTATCATTACAATTACTATTAATGTTACTGTTATATGGCACCAAACTTTTATAACAATGAGTTTCCTATTGTCGCGTAGATGAAGATAGCGAAGACAATGTGAAAGCCAAATGAAGCGAATACTCGTTAGTCTCAACTCGAGATCTTTATTGAAAACCACGAATGAACGTTACATCTCCTTATATACAACTTGAGAAAGTGCTGGAACTTTCCAGACTTGGAAAGATACAGAAATTAATAGAACATTCGAGAAAATACGGGAAACAGTAGAAACGAAATTTTAGTAAAATTCACTTTGTCCTAGCCGGGATTTGAGCCCGCGTCGCTCGTGTGGGAGACGAGTATTCTACCACTGAGCCACCGTTATCCACGGATGAAAAGTGCGAACTTCGCTACATCATTTTAATCATTTAATAGGGAAATTTACTGTTTTTTGCCCATAACTTTTTTTCTAAAGAACAAATATGGTCAAACAAAGTAATGGGACCTAAGTTGAGCCATCCCCTATCCATTAAAAAAAGAATCATCAAAATCGGTTCACTAGGTGAGACGCTATGAGTGGACAAACAAAAAAAAAAAAAAACATACATACGGTATGAATTGATAACCGCCTCCTTTTTAAAGTCGGTTAAAAATTGAATAATATTTAGAGCTTAAAGTTTGTCAACTCTCTCACTTTTTATTATTTTTTTAAATTTATTTATTTAGTCTGGATAATAAGTAGCAATCATTGAAAAGTTCGTATTGTCACATGGAAGTAACAAAGAGAAAAATTACATTATTGCTGATTGTGAAAGATCGAAAATGTAAACCTGTGATATGAATGGCATTACCAAACTTTTGGATGCTTTTTTGACATTATTACATTAAATGGCAACCATGAAATGCTTATTATTTTCTTGTATATATAAGGAATTGGTATTTGTGTTATGTTAAACTCAACCAATCTAATTTCATGTTGATTAAAAATGCGACAAGATATATTGGGGAGTTGATTTTTACACCATTTTTTTCACAATGAATGTAATTTTAATCACTGGAAGCACCCCCTAAATTAAGTTCAAAATCTGTGAAACTTTCATGTGTGTATTTCTTCATCAAAAGAAAGCATTTAAAGGGGTGCCCCATAAGAAATTCAAAACTTTTTTAAAAAGTGCATTATAAGACATACCCTACTGCACATACATATAAATAATTCGATTCTCACAGCATTCGCATCTTGCGTACCACATTACCAAACATGTTTTCACGCTACACTGTATTTGAAACGTTCCTGTGTGGAATATAATGGACAGCTGATGCGCCTAATTTCTGCCAATAACATATGCGGTAAAAACCAGGAAAGCTTACCGCTAAAAGTGAGTAACCTTCCTGATATTAACCTGGAATCTTTCTAAAAAAATCACAAAACCTTCCCAAACAAAGTCAGTCATTGTTCGTGACTATCTCGGGAATATTCAGTGAAAACATACGTGCACCCTCATTCACCAAGAAAGCTCCTAAAGCAAATATGGCCGAAGCTAAGTGGGAATTACAAGCAATTCCTCCAAAACTACAATAACTGGAGACTGAATTTCGCCCTTGATTGGGGCTCAGTTAGTCCGGAGGGGCCGTAATAAGCTAAGAGAGAAATATCTAACAAAGAAGCGTAATATATTTTTACACTGGTAACGAAAAATATTTTTCCCCACAGTGTAAAATCGGCATTCAGCCATTTGTTGCGATTCAGAAACTTTTTCGCAAAAAAAAAAAAAAAAAAACTTGTTTTACACAGGAAACTGGGGTAAACCATTGAAATCCCGACATGTTACCCGGAAGTAGTGACGTTTTGGAATTTTTTTACATTGTACACCTGACGCACACGTTTAGGTCACAAATACCATATGTCCCAATAAACAAGCCACATATATACACCAAAATAATCTAATCAATTTAAAGCAACCCCATTAAAAGAAAAACTAATTAAATTTAAATAAAACCATTTTTTTTTCATATTTATGTTATGATTTTGCTTATTAAATAAATGATGAATCAGTGCAAAAAATTTCAAAACTCTAAAGTACATAATAAAAAACTTTTCAAAATGTGTCCCGGACCCCCTTAAGTTTAACACCTAACATCTTATAAGCAAGATGTATACTTTAAAAATGCTATAACGGAAAGCCACTCGAACAGAGTCGACCCTGGGACCATTTGGTTGAAAGCTTAATGCTTTACAGACTGAGTTACCTGGCACTTACATGCTTCGTAAAAGTTCAAATCAACAATTTTTTTCATGTATTATTATTTTCTTAATCAGCCAAATAAAAACTGATCCAAAAATAATTCCAAAAAATAAGAAGTCGAGAGAAAAAGCTATATTTTTCTTAAAGGAAAATGTGTACTTAACAGCAGTCTAAGTATCCAATTAAATCAAGGAAAAACTACATAACAGAGAGAGAGAGAGAGAGAGAGAACGGAAAAGTAAACAAATCATTCCCAAGTAATTATAACATCATGAAAAGAAAAAATGACTATTCACAAATGAAAATAACTTTACGGAAAATTACACTATTTATTCCAGTTTAAAATGTACGGAAGACTCGAGACATGACGGGAGGAATGGAACAGCTGCATTTATGTGCCGAAATAAAACATTAAAAAATGTTTCAAACTTGTCTAGTGGATGTAGTAGCATTAAACGCTTGCTGTCGCATCTGTCAGAAAATGTGTAAATAATTTGTCACTGTGTATTTCAGCGTAGAAATGCAGCTGTTCCATTCCTCCCGCCATCTCATTCCCCCAGACTCTCTCCAACCGATAAACAAAATAAACTGAAAATATAAGGAAAACTACTATATTTGGATATTCGGAATGAAACTCACAAAAAGTAAGCAACTGTCTTTTTAAAATTCAGTCATCCTTTGTCTTTAAGGGGTTTTAAAAAGTTAGATGAGACAGTTTTTTACGTTCAAATCACAGGAAATAGTTTTTTTTTTTTTTTAACTTCCAAATTACAGGAAACAGTCAATTTTTTTTTACGTCCAAATTACAGGAAATAGTCAAATATTTTTTTACATCCAAATTACAAGAAATAGTCAAATTATTTTTTTACGTCCAAATTACGGGAAATAGTCAAATACTTTTTACATCCAAATTACAGAAAATATTCAAATACTTTTTTACATCTAAATTACAGGAAATAGTCAAATACTTTTTTACATCCAAATTACAGGAAATAGACACACTTTTTTACGTCCAAATTATAGGAAATAGTCAAATACTTTTTTACATCCAAACTGCAGAAAATAGTCAAATATTTCAAAGAAAATAACTCAAGGGACTGGTGTGTATCGTTTGTTTCATGTTGAAACATAAAGGAAAATCGCGTTTAATATGCTTTTATCTACATAAAAGAGTTGATTTTTCCCATACACCTTCGATCTTGAAAATAATGGTTGTCAAAAGAAAAGTATGTCGCAGGTATCCAGTTTGAATAAACAAGAAACGGATCCAAGAAAGTGAACAGCTGTTCATACAACACGGAACAGCTGGGAGAACAATATTCCTTCGGTCACAAGGTCTTACTGTAGTTACCACAATGTTCGGTAGATGGAGCCATTGTTATTTACATGCCGTGATTTTCCAAAGGATGCGGAAGAGAAGACACCCATAGAAGAGCACCTCAGACTTATGATGAATTTTGAACTTCCAAAAATTAAGATATTTGCATCGCACACACTTCAAGCAACATAAAATGACCACTTTTCGACATTTAAACAAGTTTATAGTTCATTCAAGTGAGTATTTAAAACCTCACGAAAACAATAATAAATGGACATATATTACATTCACACAAACCTGCAGGAAATGCATACACGCGTTTCGGGGTTACAAAAAATCAATCCCTTTTTCAGCGCAAAAAAAGAAGAGCTATGAATGAAAAGAATCTGCAATTTTGTGCGAATTAGAGTCGTAATATTTCTTTTTACGTTTCCGAACGAAGCTATTTCTTTGTTTCTTACACGACAGGAGAATACTTACTGAAAAGTAGGGGACACTGGGGATACTTGATCCCTACTTTAGTTTTTAATTTTTTTCTCTGCTGTAAATATCAGTTTTTTTTTTTTTTTAAATTGCGTGAACAACTGTAATTTTTTCCTCTATCTGACAGTATTTTTTTAGTTGAAATTGAACAGATAGTTTTGGTAAAATATTTTTTTTTTCAATATTTTCATAAAGATATCATGGATCCCCACATCAAGGAATACAATCCTTGGAATCTTCAATCCAAGAATCTTCGTGGGGGATACTTGACCTAGCTGAGAAAGTACATAGACTTTTCATTAGATGTCTAGAAATTTACTAACGGATTTTAGTTTTCTACATAATGCTTCTAAAAAATAACACTATTTCTAATTTTCTTTGTTAGATAATAATAATGTGAACACAAAATAACATAATTTTAAATTCCACTAATAAAACAAATGTACACAACTTTAACGAACTTATGACGCTTTTGATCAGTTACTTATTCTCCAATACAGTTGTGAACAATATCTTAATATATAAAAATCAATGTCCTGAGATAACATATATATATATATATATATATATATATATATATATATATATATATATATATATATATATATATATATATCAACGCACAGCCAATACGGCTGAAGCCTCAGACTTGAAATTTGACTGGCATATCCACATGATTACGAAAGTATCCACTAAGAAAGGATTTTTCGAAATACCAATTAGTTCGGGAGAAATTAATTAAAACCCGTTAATTTCTGTGAAATTAAAACCTGTCGTTGAAATTTAAATCCCTTATTTTCAGAGGCTTTCCTCCGTTCAAATCATTATTCAGTACTTCATCTCAACTTTTGGTCGATAGTGAATTTTAAATTTGATATTGTCTTTGTTTCTCACGTGATTCTTCGAGGCTTTTCTCAAGTCAAATAATAATGTTTCTGTCTTTTGCTTTCATTTTTTCAAAACTAGAAACGAAGTTTTTAAGAACATCATCATAGGCGGACTATCCTTTTGAATTTAGAAGAGTGCAGTTTCCTGTAAAAGTTTGCTTTGCAATAACCGTTAATAAGTCACAAGGACAGACATTAAAAGTAGCAGGGATCAATTTAAAAGAAGACTTTTTTTCACACGGCCAATTTTATGTAGCTTGCTCCAAAGTCTGTTCATCAAGCAGCTTAATAATTTTAGCACCAGAAAAAAACAACAACCTAAAAATGTGTTATGCAAAGAAGTTCTTGCTTAAACATAGGTATAACAATAAAATGTGGATGGTCTGTGTTTGCAAAGATAATCAATACTTTAAAAGAATCGTTAATAACAGTTAAATATCGGTTAAGTACAAGGGCATATAACATAAGGAGTCCAGGGGCCCCGGGATCCTCCCAAAATTAGAAAAAAATATAGGTAATAAGTAATTATTACAGGGGATTTTCGAAACTAGGTGCCCCAAACACTGTTAACCCTTGCTAATTCCATTACCCGAGCAATGCCGGGTACGGGAATGCTAGTATTTTATAAATAAAACTAACAATTTTTTAAAAGTAGCGCAATGAAGTTAAATTACAACAAATAATTACAAAAAATAGGATGATAAGCCCAAAAATCAATTTATTTGCTTCTTTTCTTGCAATGTGAAATTAAGAGTTTTGTCAATTGAATTAATTTTTTAAAAAGAGGGATTTAAGTATCAGTATACTTATAAAAAAGAAAAGAAAGCCTAGTCAATGTTTTTAAAACCTGAAAATTCAAATGTACAGCTGTTGTAGTTTTTAGAGTTCCGCTCAACCCAACTGGATACGTGCAACTTAACACATTCATTCTCATTTGCTACACTTTTGTCAATTAAAAAAAAAAAAAAAAAAGATTGATTACGCATATTACCTTTTCGCTTTAAAAAACTTATTTCAAACTCTGGAAATCTAACTTTGCATTTTATTCACTATTGGGTTGGGCAACTCACTTTTTACTTCCTTTTACAAACGAGCTGATGTGTGCATCACATGACTTCCTTTTACTCCAATTTAATATCATTTTCTCATTATTGGTAGTTTTAATATGATTCAGTAGTTTACTCTCTAAATATCACCAACAGTGGCCAAATTGAAATCAAATTAAAAAATAAAGAAAAAAAATAAAAATCGCCAAATTTGTCGCCAAGTTGGCGACAAAACTTGGCGACCGAAAGACTGGCGATATATCGCCAAGTGTCCGCCAAATTGTAACACCACTTGAGTTTACATCGAAGTTAACAATAATTTCCCCCCAAAAAAGGGCAAAAGACCCCCCCTTTGGAGCATAGGAATGCAACCAACAAAGAAGGTACACAACTAGACCCCACAAGGTGTCTACGTACCAAATTTCAACTTTCTAGGACATTCCGTTCTTGAGTTATGCGACATACATACACACATACACACATACATACGTACATACAGACGTCACGAGAAAACTCGATGTAATTAACTCGGGGATCGTCAAAATGGATATTTCGGGTGTCTGTACGTTCTTAGCAACATATCCACGTGTGGTCGGGTTGAAAAAAAAACTCAACATTCATTTGGGGGTGAGCAAAATGGAAATTAAGGCCGATTTTTGGGTGAAAATTTTTTCGCGAATACAATACTTCCTTTATTGTAAAAGGAATTAAAAAGGAAGTATTGTACTCGCGAAAAAAATTTCACTCAAAAACCGGCCTTAATTTCCATTTTGCTCGCCCCCGAATGAATAATGATTTTTATTTCAACCCGACCACACGTGGATACATGCCTAAGAACGTATAGACACCTGAAGAATCCATTTTGACGATCCCCGAGTTAACTACAACGATTTTTCTCGTGACGTCTGTATGTACGTATGTATGTGCGTATGTGTCTCGCATAACTCAAGAACGGTACGTCCTATAAAGTTGAAATTTGGTACATAGACTCCAAGTGGGGTCTAGTTGTGCACCTTCTCTTTTGGTTGCATTCGGATGTTCAAAGAATGTCTTTTACACCTTTTTGGGGTAAAATCATTGTTAATTTCAATGTAAACTCAAGCGGTGCTATAATTTGACCAACACACCAACACTTGGCAATATATCACCAAGCCTTGATCGCCAAGTTTTGTCGCCAACTTGGCGACGAATTTGGCGGTTTTTTTTAAAATTTGTTTTCAATTCGGCCATATTTAGAGAGTTAACCATTGAAGCACGAAAATTAATCTGTATAAAACGTTTTCTTTGCTTCGGTTCGCAACAGACTTAAAATGAAAATATTTAAAGTGTTTTTTTTTTTTTTGCTCACTCCGAGGCACTATTATTTTTAAATTGGAGTAAAAGGAAGTCATGTGATGCGCACATCAGCTCGTTTGTTGTACATCTAACTATAGCAAAATCTTTTTTTTCTTTTCATTCAAACAAGGGTTTGATATCGATTTCAGCTTGTTCAAGCTCATTTGACTGATCAGAACATAATTCCTCAGTAGAGTTAGTTTAGGTTTAGATGTTTGAGGCGTTATGTGGGTTACAAGTGCGAACTGATATTTCGATTATTTAGCATATTTACTGCAGTGATTGTTTAAATCTATCACCCATACTACGATAAACTTTATTACGTTAACATGGTTTTGAATGTTTAAATTTAAATTCGACTAAATAAACAGCAGTTATATTAAAGTAAGAAATAACAACGTCAAAAAGCAAAAATTGCAGATTACTGCAGACACGTGTTTCGGCGTTTCAATGCGCCTTTTTCAATGCAAAAAATGAGCATATGAATGAAAAGACATTCGACAATTTTTCATCCATAAGCTCATTTTTTTTTGCATTGAAAAAGGCGTTCCTTGTAACGCCGAAACACGTGTCTGCAGAAATCTGTAATTTGTGCTTTTAGTCGTTGTTATTTCTTACTTTACTTTTCAGCACAAAGGTAAATACTTATCTTAACTGTTATATTGTTTTCATTGTGTTTATATTGTCATAGGGATACTTGATTCCCGGGATCATGTATCCCTATAAACGAAAGGATCAAGTATGCTTAATATGAGTTTTTTTTTTTTTTTTTACAAACATACTTGTTCTATTATATCAGTGGTAGTTTACTAAAAATGTCTTAATTATTAAAGACTGTCGTTTCTTTAACATTACACTTCGTTATTTTTTTAAGTTGTATATAGTGGATAATGTAAACTTTAGAATGCTTTCCTTAAAAACGTTTTCCTTGACACATTCAGATAATCATTTCTTGAGATGAAACAAAATGGCTGAAAAAAACTTAGTGTTGCCAGTTTTCATGTACAAGTATAACTTTAACATTATTGTCAGATTTCAAATCTCTACTTAATGATTTTGGTACGTTTTTGGCTGTGGGATCATGTATTCCCAGGGATCAAGTATCCCCAGTCGCCCATAGAAGAAATAAATTTATGAACAACTGAAACCGTTGAGCTTAACAGAGTGATGATGAAACTCATTTTTGAAATACAACGTCTAGAATATATATTTTAAAAAAAATCAACTGATTTTAAGTGTCTATAAAAACGTGTTTACAACTTACTAAAAAAAAAAAAAAAAAATACGGTAACGAATAACGTAGGGCCGACTTACTATATGTATGCAATTTCTACGGGGTGCATCCAAGTGACATATCAAAAGTGTTCGAGCATCTTACGTCGAACGAAATTCAAAATTGTACCTTTATCAACTTATAGAGGTGTAATAACTTTTAACAAGCAAGAAATTAATCCGCAATTATGTTTATTATTTTATAAAAAAAATATATATTGTATGTGTGTGTAAGTTGCATACGCACTAATAGCACAGTGGCACCAAGTTAAAGTTAAAAAAAAAGGCTTTTTTTTTTTTGCAAACTGAACTACTTGATATGATTGAATCAAACGTTATATGAATCGAAGTGAATTTGTAAATACGAAGCTGATTCGTTTGAAAGATAAATCCTAGTTCTTTCAAATAGTTTATACAATTTGTCACTCTATTGCATGTTGCATGATGACAAAATTGAGCATTTGGAAATTCTTTAATTGACACCTAAAGGAAATAGAGGGGATGGGGAGGAAGAGCTAAATTCCATAGACATTCGAATGTAATTTTTTTTTTCAGAATAGGAAAAGTGACTAACTGTGTAGTGAAGTAACAAATTCCTTTTAAAATGTTAAAAGACTTTTAAGTTAATATTTTAATTTTTATTATGAATTGTGATTGCTTACTTTCTGTGCCCTATGCACATGCATGTGTTTTCAGGTTACAAGAAACAGTTTTCACAATGCGAAAACGTTTTCAACTTCCTGCCATTCTAGCTGAATCCAAACTTTTTTGCATTAAAACAAAAGAGGAGGGGGGGATTCTTGTAAGAGTGAAACACATGCATTCAGCATTTTGTAGAAATAATGTGCTTTATAAGTATCTTAAATCCTCCAAAACCAGAACTTAAATATTTACACATGGTGAAAACGAGTAAATTATCCTTTCATTCCAAGCAGAAACATAGCTAGTAATCTTTTCAAGGCGTGAAAATACTCCTTGACTTTTTCCAGAGGAATAAACGTCATTTTAGAGGATTGATATATGCTAAACTAGTAAAGACCATAATAGCGATCAATTCCTTGAAAAAAACCTTCAAAACTTGATTTTGACAGTTGATCAAAAATGACGAATTAATATTTGATATAAACTCATATCGATTTACATGGAAAATTCAGATTTTCAATATTTTATGTTTTCCTTTCCCTTTTTACAATCCCAAACCAATAAGGCATATACCTTACGTGATCTAGTTGTCATTCAAAACATTTTAGTACATTTAAGTCCAGTGATATGTTATCGCCGAAGACGTAATAAGGGGGAAAAAACAATAACAAAGGGTTTTCTTTTGTTTTAAACCGCAACAAAAGAAACAAACCAATGACGTTTTCCATTTTCGCCCACGGGTCGAGAACACACTATTCAGAGCGACGAAAGAGCGATTGCGTCATCGTCGCAGATCGACCTTGGAAGATGAAGCGTCGTCAAGGCAACGTCACCATCTGGAGTGGATATTAATCAGCGGCCGCGTTCGAGTGGGCTGTCTTATTAGCACTTCAAAAGCGTTCAACAGCTGTTTTGATTTGGTTCCGCAGTTCAAGTTCGTTTGGGAGGCCAAGCGTTCATTGGTCGATTCATTTATTTATTCGGTGGAAACCCGTAACTATGGTGATGGGATAACAGGAAGATGATAAGTTCTCCTTGAGGGTTTTACATATCTCGCTTCGGTTTTATTGAAGACTAGTGGTACCCGCACGGCTTTGCCCGTAGTAGAAAATTAAAAGGTCATTTGGTTCGCCTGCATATTTCCAAATTACGGATGATAAATTTCTCGGCAATTTGCAATATTCATTTGCTTGCCCATATTACAGTTCCACGTTATGATAAGTCCGAAATTTACTCTTCCACGTTGTGATAATTTGCTGGGTAAAATTTTCTTAAAATTGGAATAGAAAAAAAAAAAAAACAAAATCGAATTTTCGAAAAATTGCTTCGAGGTGCACACCCCCATGCTACAAATTAATTTTGTACCAAATTTACCAAATTAATTTTGTACCAAGGTCGAACGGTCCAGGCGCTATGCGCGTCACAGAGATCCTGACAGACAGACAGAGAAACTTTCGTAAAGAAGCAGAGGTAAATCAATGTGCATGGAGGAGGAAATGAACTTTTAATTTGTTTTTGAGAAGAATAAACGTTTTGCTACAATATCGCTTTTTGGCAAAAAAAAAAAAAAAAATCAGCCTCAACACATATCAACCAATTTCATATTTATACAATTGAAATTTTGATTAAGGGCTGTCCATATATATTGTCACACTTTTTTTCCGGTAGAACAATTTCCAACATTTGAAAAAATCTACAAAATATTTTCTACAGATATTATACATTCTATAGTCTGCAATACTAAAACCAGATACTTTTTTTCTGACAGTGACATAATCCATTGTCATGTTTATTTCAATTATCAAAGTAGCATTTAGAACAAAAAATGTTCAACTTCAAAAGTGTGGCTTATAACGTTTTTGCCCCGAACCCTTCAATTACAAATTTCAGATGAGGACACAGTTTATCGATATGACCTTGAATACTAACGCTTATGGATGTATTGTCAACCAACTTTTATTATACAGGGTGCGGCAAGATAACTTCCTTATTTCAAAACACAGTGACACTCATTTTACGATTCAGAAGTTTTTATTTTCGTGTAACAGCATAGATACAAGTCTAAAGTTTCGTTTTACGCAGTTTTGAATCTCACACCAGGTAGTTGACCCTCACCATTGTCTACGCACTGAATAAGTCGATTTCAGGCATCTCTCCATGACCCCATCCAACATCGAAGAGGATACGTTGGTCACTTTTGCCCGAATGCTAACCTTTAGGCCTCGTAGGGTCCCTGGACGGTTGCAGTGCTGCCAGATTGGGGGAATTTTCCCCATTTTGGGGAAATCGTGTGCTTTCTGGGGAAATTTTGGGGAAATGGGTTTTGAGGGAAATTCTTTGGGGAATTTTTTTTTCTTGGGGAAAACCCGGGGAAAATTTTTTCAGGAAAAAAGCATTTTTTTCGTATTCAAATTCGGTGTATTTCATGTATTAAATTCGCTTATTTACATTTGGTAGTGAAATTGTGGTTGTGTTCGATGAGCGACTGGTAGCTCACCGGTTAAAATAATGACGTCACCTCCAATGCTTTAGCATTAGCTGCCGTCACTAGCTGTCTCGTGACGATCAACCGGTTGAGCTCGTCGAACGTAAGCTGTTTGTATCAAACAGCGTTGGTTTAGCTTTTCTCAATTTTATGGAATTCGCATTTCACATTATGTGGAATATTATGTTACGGAATTCGCATTGAGTAATTAGTTGATACGTGAAACGGGTTAAAATAAGTGAGTGTGATGAAGAGTGTTCTTGGATAAATTTTTAAAGTTCATAGTTTAAAACTACAGAAGCAGAGTAGTAAATGCAAGTAGAAAAAAAATATTCGGTTATTTCTTACCTCTTGGTCGGCCAGGGACATATAATCAAATTCAATATGAGTAAAAGTTCTTTCTTGATGCAGGCGCTCGTATAATCATTACAAAAAATAAATAAATAAATAAAAAGCGAAAATGAAAAAAAAATAAATGTTGGGGAATTTTAGAAGAAAATTTGGTTGTTTGGGGAAAAAAAATTCTTTCAAGAGAAAAAATTATGGTGGGAAGTCGATTCATTTTATAAAAATATTAGTGGAAAAATAATTTATGAATTTGGGGAATTTTGTTAGAAAACATCGCTTTTGGGGAAAAGTTAGAAGGGAAATGGGGAAATCTGGATTTGACCATCTGGCAACACTGGACGGTTGTCATAACGCAAGATTCCAAAACACCCCACAAAAAATTGGAATGACAAGTGTCCTAGCGGTCCCAGCTCGACCATCTCCGATTTCGATGAAAATTTACAGAGGTGCAGAGATGCGTATAAAACTAACCTACGCCAATTTTCAGTTTCCGAGATCCATATCCTGAAGATCTAGGATCTCTCAGAAAAGTCCTCCCTCGAGGCGGCCGCCAAGTCAGCTAATCTAGCCACCCTGGCGGCTAGTTGAATTTATAAGAGATATTTTTTATACAAAGTGACCATCGAAATCCTGCACATGAAAAATAGCATATTTTCAATGCGTAGTAGCTAGGTTTGTGATCTTCAATCTTCTTTTCGTTAGTGCCTTAATTAAAAAAAAAAAAAAAAAAAAAAAAAAAAAAAAAAAAAAAACAGATTTTTTTTCTTATAAAATTTTATTGTATTTTATTTTTTTAAATGGTGTTCTTTCAGATAAGCATAAAAAAATGAGCATGAAGTCTGTCGTTCAATAGAAAATCTCGTTCTGCAATGAATAACGAATGGTGATTGCCACGGAAACCGGTTTATGGTGATTTTAACCCTGTTATTAGTCGGAAATAGTTTTATTTCTCTATTAAAAAGTTAGTTAGAAAATTAAGCATAATAGAAAAAGAAAAATGTCTTGTTCTAAAAACAGACAGAGCAAGGTAGTTTTCTGTTTCTCTCATATTTACGTTGTAAACAAACTTTTTAAAAGAAGAATAAAAAACTATTTCTAAACTAATAACAGTTTTCCATGGCAACCGCCATCCGTTACACAATGTAGAACAAGCTTTTCTTGTGAATGAAAAATTGACATTTCAAGCTCATTTTTTCATTGTTATCAAAAAGAACACCATCGAAAATTTCTATCGGTACTTAACAAAAAGGAAAAGCGAGGTGATTAACTTGAGCTACAGCGTACTGAATTCAGGCTATTTTTTTACGTAGAGGATTTTGGTGGTCAATTTAGAGCAGGGTTGGCAAGTTTCTGCCGAGGCGGTTAAAACCACTGGTAGAAACCGGTTAAAACCGGCATGGCAAAAACCACTTTCTGCCACTTTGCGGCAGAAACTGGCAAAAACTCACAAAATGAAAAAATAATTCTTGATATACAACAGAAAATGCATGGAAAAAATAATTAATTGTTAACCAAAGTACTGTAATTTTATTACAAAATTATCGCAATTCAAAATCAAATGATACATTGCTTGGACCCTGCAATTGCCTCTTAGAAAAGCTGGTTTCAAAAATCTAAACAGGTTTTCAATTTACTACGCACAAATGAGAAATTTCAGAATATTCTTAAAACAGAAGAGCTAGCAGACAATGCATCAAGGAGCAAACAATGTTTGTGAAACTTTCATCTATTGTATAACTGGTCCACCATGTAGTAACTGGGGTTGTGGTAAACATTTGACTGGAAAAATAAGTTTTGAGAAATGGGGCCAATTTGTTTTGCAAAGCTGTGACATTAGGTACAAAATTTAGTCAAGTAAAATTCTGGCACTTTCTTCTTGAAGCACATGACATGATAATTTCAATCACAAACAATTTAGAGGAAGCATATAAGTGAGCAAATCAGTAATGCCTGTTTAATTCTGTATGTCACTCCTCTTACCTAAGAATCCCGGTATGATTTTTTATCCTTTGTTAAATTAATACAAATACTACGAGCCTCTGCAATTGGAAAGTTCCCTTTCTGAACTAAATCAAGGGCACTAGCGTGGGATTTTATTTTTTTAAATGATGAAATGATGTTTAATTTTTTTAGTTAACTTAAGCAAATATCATTTAATAACTACTTTAGTTATTAAAGATGCTTTTAAGTTTTTGCCAGTTTCTGCCGGTTTTTACCGGTTATAACCAGTTTCTGCCACTGGCACGGCAAAAACTAGTTTCTGCCGGCAGAAAGCCAACCCTGATTTAAAGGACAATATCTTTTACAAAACCAATATTTACGCTCTGCAACTGTAACCCATTAAAAACAGATATTTCGACAAGAGAATTACGAAGTACGAGCTTTTGAATGATTACCTGATGTGATTTTCGAAACCTTTTAAAACGATTCTTCAGATATGTAGCTACACTATTAAATTCCATTCTGAATCATAAAATGAGTTTCATTGCGGTTTGAAATAAGGAAGTTATCTTGCCTCACCCTGTATTTGTGTCGTTGGTGGGTGGGTGGGGTAAGCTTTTTGATCATTGCCAAAGACAAAAATGAATGATAGTAATTGTAAATCTCATTGTATAAAGTTATCATATTGATTTCAATGCTGAACCTAACTATATAATTGTGAATATTGGTCTTTTCAAACTTTTCAAATAATATAGTTTATTGAGGACTTGCTAGACCCACGTTATCAGTTTAAAAGCTTTTTTTTCCGTACACGACTTGTTATACTTTATCAGCGCTTAAAGACCTTTTTTTTGGTTCCGAGTAGCTTTTTTATCAAAGTCAAATTTCGGTCACAGAAAACAATTATAATGTTTTTTTAAATTTTCATTACAATTGATTTTTCTGTATTTTACAGATACGAACTTTCTTATCTCGGGATTATTTAAGCTCTGCTTTCTTACTTCCACTCCCATTTCACACCATTGCTTTACGAGCATCCCAGAATGTACCAGTAAAACACATTTTCACTTAATATTAAGAATTATAATTATAATAAAAAAATAACACACATGCTTAAAACTTAAGCATTAAGTCTGTCTCGATAATTATTGAGAAAAACTTCGGAATGGCTACTTTTAACCATTAAGAAACAATTCTACGTTATTAATTAGCACAGGAGAGAGGACTTCTTTTATATGCCACATTTCGATTTTCAAAAATCGAGTGCACTTGTATGACGCATCATCAAAAGGTTTAATAATAGTTCCAAGAAGGAAGTCTTAGCTCTCTCTCCTAAATATTTGACAGCGGCCGATAAGGTTCGATTTCACAACAGATGGAAAGGAAAGGCTTCATCTTCGACTGATAGGGAGCAAGGTAGATGGATGCTTCATTCCTCAGATAACTTGCACCAAAGAGTTGCACTTATCGACAGGACGATGTCAAAGTCCAAGAAACGAACCCGTAGGAGAAAGTATAACTTGATGAGGGCAGTTTATTCATAACTACCTATCTCGTGAACTCAGTTTCATTGTATCAATCAAAATCTTACTAGATAATGCACGAATAGTGTAGTTATGAAAAAAAAAAAAAAAATTGGTAGCCAATCAGAAAGGCATATTAGAACATTTTTTTGACGAAAAAATTATTTTGCCCTCGTGCCCCCTTTAACCGAGTTACAAGGTTTTAAAGTCTGAAAAAACTTCAAATAAACTAGCCAAATTAAAAGACTTGGCGAGCAATTAAAAGCACCACTCGATTTCATCGTCTGCATGTGGCAGGACATCCATTTGCAAAGGGAGTGGAAGACGTCTTCCATTGCTCACCGAAACTCACTAAATTTGGCGACTTTTCTTAAAATGTCGGCACACTTAAAGACGTCATATTTCGATAGCAGGGACACGAGGGCAAACAATTCTTGAGCCCGGAAACACGTTTCACTATGATCCTTTGGTTGCTACTTATTGAGCTTTCTAATTTCAGTTATCGTATGGTTTCCTGGTTAGACTCAAATAATGATAAGTAATAACTGGGCAATTCCACGGTGTCGGACGTAGAATTTGCACGAAATTTACCAATAAAGGTTCATATTTTTCAGAGTTAAAATGGATGAACTGAGCCAATTTTTTTCTCAATACTTATGTATGTAGGAACAATATAAAAACTTATAAAATTTCTGAAAAAAAATTCAAACTATAAATATTAAAAATAAAAAACCTCATGGTGTCGGACGTAGATGAAAGGGGAACTGAAAATTGACGTACGTTGAAAAAACCCAAGTTTCAGCTCAATGAACTGTTTTCAGATTTTTTGACTACTTGAATGTTGAAAAGTAAAGCTGAAATATGAATAATTTTTCCTTTTTCACCAAACTAATTCACGGATAATTAGCACAATTTTTTTTCCCCCTTGGTGTCGGACGTAGAATAGTTGGTGTCGGACGTAGAATGTGCAAAGCAGACAACATCCGACATGAAATAAACATCTTAAAAAGCTGTTTAACTCTTAATTTGTTTATGGAATTATATATTATGGTATTTTAAAGCATAAAAAAGGGGAAAATATGCATAACAAGAGTCTGTGCAGAATTTTTCCCAGGGCTCCATTTTTTGTGAAAAATCAAATAATTTTGTGAAAACTGAAAAAATTTGAAACTAGAAATTTTATGCAAAAAGAATGTAGGGAGGGGGGGGGTCACGGCCCAAGTTATGTCATAGAACTTGTTTACAAGGAATGTTTTTCAAGACATTTCTTTGTTTTTCTGACAAAATATTATTCTTCTGGGTGTTCTTGAGGGATTTGGGGGGGGGGGGCAGGGGGGATCTCATTGCTTTTGGGGAGATGGACACCCCTAATGTATCAATATCTGTATACCATTCCAGGGAAATTTGTATTTTAAGTCTTCACTCATAAAATAAGGAAAATACTATAACGAGAACAAGAGAGATTAGACTCATTTTGTCAAGTTTTTTTTTTTTTTTTTACAATCTCTATGTGAACAACAAAAAACTCAACCTCTATGGTAAAAAGAAATGAAGATTGATTTGTAGAATTTTAATGAAGAAAAATCTAACTTATTAGCAAATAATAAGAAATTTGGATGTTGGTTACAAATTGTTGAAAACAAAACTGAGCATTTCTAGGCACAAACAGGGGTTGTTGTGAGTTCACCAAAAATACCTGAGAGTTTTTAAGTGAAAACTGGGGAAGGGATGAGTGTTATTTTTGAACTGAGAACCCTAATGCTTCTTAAATATTCATAATTTCATACATAACTACTTTAATCGCTATTGATAAACATATGAGACTCATTTCTTATCTTCAGATATTTTTCCCAGTCAAAATAGTGTATATCTTCTTTAAATTTATGTTATGTAAAATATAAATACATAATCAGGCATGAATAGCATGTGTGAATTATTTAATTTAACCAGGAATTTTCGTGTACTTATAAACCTAGTTTCAGTTAGGAAAATATTGGTGTCGGACGTAGAAATTTTTCTGACCATTTATTTAAGCATAACTAGTTTTTTGAAATTTAATTTAAATGATTATTTTTAATTGCATATAAAATCTTTATTTGCAGACAAAATATTTTGTAAAAATCTCCACTCAGTTTTACATAATATAAACTTTCTGCCAATTTGGTGTCGGACGTAGAATTACAAAAATGCCTTATATGAAAAAAATCCCTAAAAATTAAGTTTTACAGTTAAACTGCAATTTTTTTGTATATAACTCTTCTAGAGAGTTCTGAGAAGCATATTTTAGAGGGAATATTTAAAAAATGCGACAATGCAAGTATCAAACAGCCATTCTTAAGTCATAAAAAGAGTTACTCGTAAGAACATGATCATAACAACCTGATTTGAAGCCTCAGAACTCTAATTACCTTTCCATTGATACCAAAATTGTGAGAAAAAGATTATTTTAAAATTCTGCCACCTTTTCCCCTTTTCTGTGGAATTGCCCAACTGCTGGTTGCAAGGTTTTCCAGGCGGGTCCGAAACGACAGTTTCGAAAACCTAGACCAAAGTCAAGTCCTTTTCAAAAACAAAAAATCCAGTGCAAAGTAAATAACAAAAACAAACGCACTTTTCCCAAAGACACTGATCTTTCGATCGAACCTTTCACAAATTTACGATCGCAAAACGGACCCTTTAAAATGTCTGCAAAAACAAAAACGGATCTTCCCAAGGAATAAAAAAGCTATGATTGCAAAATTTAGTCATTCAAATTGTGATTAAAAAAAAAAAAAAAAAAAAAAAAACACGCATCCTGAGCTAAATTCACGATCCCGGAAAAAAAGTGGATTCTTCACAGTTTTATAAAACTATATATAATAGCCGATGATCGAGTAACGCACATAGAGTAAAAAATTACATAGAGAGGCCCCACTATACTAAGAAATTGAAGCCGGAAGTTGCACCGCTGTATCCCAAGATCCTTAGCTTCTTGCAAAATATCTTCAGATACATTTTCATTTTCCATTACTAAATTGGTAGTTAATTTAAACTTATAAATTGTTGTAAGTTTATGAAGCATGCTTTTGAAAATGCATTACAACATAAATTAAAATGTAAACCATGCACCGCTGTATCCCATAATCCCCCCATAATTCCGGCTTCAATTTCATCTCCTTTTTACCATACACGGGGCCTCTCTATGTATATTTCTTTACTCTATGAGTAACGCACGTGTTTTAACTATGAAACTCGCGCCACGGCCTGATAATTTCATAATGTGTTTTGTTAATGTTTAACATGCAGGGAAAGGTTTTATTGTGAGAAGGCTGAACTCGATCCGGCAACTTAACTGTTTTACTGGTAAGACTGTGTCATTTCAGGGGAATGAAGAAACGAAAAAATGGTCGAGAATAAACGCTACCTACTGGAGTTTAGGGTTCATCCACTGGGGTTGGGGTCAATATTTCAATTATCAAAATATCAGACAGGCAATGGCTTCGTTCAAATAAATGTAGAAGCAATTTTCATCCGTCATAAATATACGGGCGATTTTCTAGTTTTATAAAATAGTTTTCAAATTTGCGACATGGTAAATCCGCTACTAGGATTACAGTCTATTGGGACCAGTGGCGTAGCCATGGGGGGGGGGAATAGGGGGTCAACCCCCCCCCCTGCATGAGACCCAAAAAATCATTTTTCAGTCGAACCTGAAGGGTGCAAATTTGCAAATTTGTGCTTTTTCTAACGTTGTTTGTCTTACTTTACTGTTCAGCACAAAGGTATTTATTTATCTGAAGGGTTTTGTTTACGAGATAAAATTTTTTTATTTAATTTAATAGTTGTTTATGACGGTAAAAAGCTTATGTCTTCCTGTTTTGCTCAACATTTTTTCTCTTGGAGACAGGGCTTTCTTTCTTATGACGGCAGTGTTGATCAAGGTATTTTCATAGAAGAAATTCGTTCAGAATGTCCTTTGTTATTTAATTGATACAGAGTTATATATATATATATATATATATATATATATATATATATATATATATATATATATATATATATATATATATATATATGTATGTGTGTGTGTGTGTGTGTGTGTGTGTATAAACTTGAGGGCATGGCTTTACTTTAAACTTCAGAAAAAATTACCCCCCCCCCCCCAAGGATTTTTTCTCGCTACGCCACTGATTGGGACTACAATTTTATTGTGTATGGAGGCAGCAGTTATGCAAAGAAAAACAGTTTCATTTTCATTTGACCACAAAACGATCGATTTAAGCTTCTACACCAGAAAAAATATGCAACGCACACAGAAAAAAAAAAAAAACATAAAATTTAAATGTACGACCCGAGTCACACTCTGACAGAACACTTTCCCAGCAGATTGAAGAAACCCGGGAAAGTGATAAATAATGTATTTCGGCTCCATTTCCTCGTTTACGCCGAAAACGCTTGTTCTTTCCAGAAGAACGATTAAGTGGCAAGTGTTTTTAACGTTCGGTCACTCCCTGTGCGGTGCTTCAAAGCACTAAATCCTCTCCATTGCGAAGAAAAAAAATGACTCGTCGATTTAGGGAACCGGCTATTTTTAAACTTCGCTAAATTAGCGACGTACTGTTATGACTGAGCATGGCTGCCGTTCGATTACCCTTTCATTTGCTTTCAAGGCAAAAAACAAAAAAATAATCTGATCCGATTACAAATGAGGCAAAAATTTTGTCCATTTCTACATGCCATTTCTGGAAGATATAACCGTGAAACATAGATACCCAATACACGTATCAACATCATAATAGTTTCCTCTCTTTACATCGCTCTATCGTGTTTGTTCGTTCTCTCCTCAAAAATTAAATTTAAACAAAACCTTATTTTAAAACTAGTATGTTGTGGCCATCACGAAACTTTCTTCTATATTTTTCTTTTTTTTTTCTGATCCCTCCCCATGCTTGACGAGGAAGCAATATTCCCAACAAAAACAAAATGACACATGCGAAAACTTGACGACCATCCCAATTCGCAACTCCAACGAACTATAGGGGGCACTGAAGTCACTGTCTAATGGCGGAATTGAAAACTAAAACAAACGCACATGGTAACGAAGAAAATGCTAAAAGTGTTGTGATTTTTGTTCGTACGTATGATTTTTTCGCTTTATTCTTTTTAAATTAATTTTCAAAGTCTTGTGGATATTCTGGCCCACGTAGAAAGAAATGAGAATTCAAGAAGCATTACTAAACGTCAAACATTAATGCAAAGTACGTAGTTCATAGTTCTAAGCAGCTATTTCCACGATGTTGAATTCGATATTTATCAATTCTTGATAAAACTAAATAATAATTGTGGCTTGACAAGAATAACAATTAATGCTAGAAAATTTAATATGACATTACAAATTATTACCAAAAGAAGATGATACTTCTTTGCTTTGCTTTGGCTAGCACTTGTTTTCCATTTGTAGCTGAGTTATTTCTCTTGAATTCCCGAATCGGTTAATTTAAAAATTTTCTGTTTCGATTTTTCTAATTTCTGAGTTACGATTTAATTGTGTCATGTTATGCAAATCATCAACAAAATTCTCACGGATATATGGTGGTAGTTTTCTTTTCAGTTGATTGACCATTATTTCCTTTCACTTATCGAATTCTGTAATCTTACTACCATTTTATTCCACTCATGATAAAAATTAAAAATGGTTTAACTAAAAACGCGAAATCTCGCCAAGGCTACTTTGCTCGCACAATACCAAAACTATATAACCCTAAACAAATTTGGCGATACCTTTCAGCTGAGAATAAAAGGAATAAAGTAAATTCTTTCTCGGTTATTCATTTTGTTCTACGATAATATATTCAAGAAAATATTTTGCATACTGTCCATTCCAACTAAATGCTGCTGTAAAATATGGTAAGTTTAATTAATTTAAGATTAAAAAAAACCCCATATTCTTACGAATTCATACAAAACAATAAAATTTTTTACCTTGTATAACGTTATCCAAGTTTGTTAATCCAGTATTTTCGCTTTTACCAATTATTAAGGAAATAATGAAAACTAACATTATTTTGAGAAGCTCGAGAATACTACTAAGTGACGAATTAATTTCTGTAGCTGAAAGCAAACTAAGACACATCGATTGCGTTAATGAATACTCAGAACAAACTGCCTGTGTTTACGTCAACAGACACACGTGGAACGCTTCATTTGCAGTTTTGTAAATCACCGCAAGGTAGCGTATTCGAGCGCTGGAGTTCCGAATATCTGAATTATTGCGAAAGCAAAGCAAAGCAAAGAGCGAAAATTGAAAGTTATTTTAAAAGCCTTGCTTGAATTAATAACAAATATTTTATTTGTTAACAAACATAAGATGGCAACAGTTAAAAATTTTAAATCATTGAGATAATATTTCCGATCATTTCCATACAATTAAAATCACGAGAAATACGCAGACGGCAATCTATTACGATTTATCTTTCTTATTGTTGCATTAATAAAGCTATTTTTATTCGCAAAAAATAAAAAAAAATCAACACCTCTTGGAGCGATTGGCGTCCAAATTGAACCAAAGCTTGTTTACATATGGATTCACATATATTCCAAATTTCAGCCAGAACGTAGCATTACTTCTTGAGATAGGGCACTCACAATTGAAAAAAAGAACGGGCGATTGCGCTACCCCCCTTTTTAGCTGTTGACACCAAAATAAAATCAGCTCTTATACCCACTAAGGGCTACTTGCCGATAAATTTTTCTTTCATTCCGTTCATTATTTCTTGAAATACAGCAGTCACAATTGACGAAAAAAAACGTTCTATAGCTCAACCCCCGTTTGAGTTATTGACACAAAAATTGAATCAGCACCTGTTCCTGTTAATGGCAACATATGGACCAAATTTTGTTTGATTCCGCCAGTTACTTCCTGAGGAATAGCAAGCAAGTGTAACTCAAAAACGTCCCATTCCTCCACCCCCCTTGGAGGAATTCGCGCCAAAAACCAATGGGCACAAGTTCACATAGGGGCACATATGTGTACCAAATTTCGTTCGATTTCATGCGGTAGTTTTTGCTGTAGAGCGGCCAGAAAAAACTGGTGACACACATACATACACACACATACACACACACACACACACACACACAGACAGACATTTTCCAAAAATAGTCGAAATGGACTCAGCACACCTCAAAACGTTCGAATCCGTCAAAATTCGAAATTCGAAAATTTGCACGAATCCAATACTTTCTTCTATATATTAGATACAGAAGAAAGTAACTAGAAAGTCGCCCGTCAAGGTAAGACGGGTGAAAATTGCTTCCATTTTTCTCACCCCCGAATGAATGTTAAGTTTTTTTTTTTTTTTTTTTCGACTCGACCAAATGTGAATAAGTGCCTAAGAACGTACAGACACGCGAAATATCCATTTTGACGATTCCCGAATTAGTTACAACGACTTTTCTCGTGACGTCTGTATGAGCATATGTATGTCGCATAACTCAAAAACGGTATGTCCTAGAAAGTTGAAATTTGGTACGTAGGCTCCTAGTGGGGTCTTGTTGTGCACCTCCCCTTTTGGTTGCATTCGGGTGTTTCTAAGTGGGTCTTTTGCCCCTTTTGGGGGGGGGGAATTCGATGTTAACTCAAGCGGTGTTACAATTTGGCGGACACTTGGCGATATATTGCCAGTCCTTTAGTCGCCAAGTTTTGTTGCCAACTTGCCGACAAATTTGTTTTTTTTTTTTTTTTAAATCTGGTTTCAATTTGGCCACTGTTGGTGATACTTAGAGAGTAAACTATTGAATCACATTAAAATTTGCAATAATGGGGAAATGACATTAAATTGGAGTAAAAGGAAGTCATGTGATGCACACATCAGCTCGTTTTATTCTTTATTCCCCTAAAATGACTGTCTTAACAGTAAAACAGTGAAATGGCTGTATCAAGTTCAGCTTTGTCAAAATAAAGCATTTTCAAAAAAGGCATGTCAAACATTACCAAAAAATATCATCAAATTATCATGCCGTGGCGATATGATTGTTGATGACTTCAGCGTGACTCGATCATTCGCCTATTATACATATGAGGATTATGACCACCAAAATCACAATATGGCATTTATCAGGAAAACTTGTTTCTACTTTTCTTCAATGAATGAAAAAACTGGTGTTTTCCATTTCTCTGACCTCGCTACTGCTCAAGCTGCAACTTTCGTTTTTTGTGTCATTGAGAGCTCATGGAAATATTTTAAATTCATTCTTCTATCTTAAAAGAGCAATTGTAAAACTTTTTCTGCAGCCTGTATGCAAAAAAGCCGTCTTTATACCATAATAAACGAAATTCTTAAAAATAATGAATAGTTAACTTTTATTGGAGACGTACCGAGTACTCGGTAACTACTCGGTACTCGGCCAAATTTTGATCAGATACTCGGCCAATACCGAGTAGTTGTAAAAAATGGAGTATTGTCAAGGTAGATTTTAGAATTAATAAAGGAGTACAACCATATAATATACTGCAATCATTTACAATTCAAATTTACAAGTCAAATTTAAATATTGAGAATAATTAAGTTTGTTATGCTTTAATGGAGTAAATCTTTTCAATGTCCGCAAAGTTAATAAAACTTATTTATTAAAAATGGAGCAGTGTAAAAAATATGAAATTTTTATATTATTATGTTTGGCGGACTAGAACCAGGGGCCTGAATGGGAGGGAGGGGAGAAGGGACACCTGTTGGCCCGAGCCTGAAGGGGGGCCCAATATTTTTTTAAACTAGGCATGAAATATATAGAGGTAAACAATATGGAGGGGGCTCCGGAAAAATCATTTGTGACGGGACCCAAAATTTCTGTGCACCCCCCCCCCCCCCCCCCCGACTAGAACTAAAATAGATTGATATAATTTGTTTTAATTCCAACTTGATTAATCATATTTATTATTTATTTGTTTATTTTTAATTTTGAAAATTGCCTTTTTATTAAATTTTTAACACAAGCAAAATCTTTTACATAATTTGTAATTAAATTTCAGCTGGAATTTTGTTTTAAAATCTATTATATGGACATGGAGGTCTATACTTCTATTCCAATAAGTTTGAAATTGATCACGTGTTTTTCTTAAAACATAATTGGAACTCGGTACTCGGTAACTCGGCCGAGTAGTGAAAGGCCGAGTACTCGGCCAAAGTGCTACTCGGTACGTCTCTAACTTTTATAACATTGGCTATATTGCCGTTTTGGGTGTATCGCTCTTTTTAGCTGTTCCTCGAGAAACTCGATATAACTGGGGGGTTATAATAAAATTTGAGTAAAAGCACTGAATATGGGGTACATTTTGTTTTTGTCACTTACAAATAACGTGAAAAAGATAATAATAATATTGAGCGCTGGATTCGAAAGCTTTAAAATTCCAAGAGTCGGAGTCCGTCTGATTTTGGGGTAAAGGAATCGGAGTCGTTCCATTTTCTTCCGACTCCGCAGCCTTGGTTCGAAGACAGCAACAACAACATAGACTGGATAGGACGAGACCTCCGAAACCATTAACTATCACAGAAAAAAATAACCTGCTCATGCTGTAGCAACTGATGACAGCTTATCTCAAATATGCTGGAACGGCATTGAGCGAAAGTCCAGATAAAGATTCGAAAAGCTTTCATTATCGACAGACAAAGAAAGGAGCAATGTACACGAATGTATTTTGCCATCTTTTCGTACCGTGACGAATAACGAAGGTAGTCGTCTAGAGATGATGTCAAGCTTTGAGGGGGGGGGGGGTTCAGGGGCGGATTAAGGGGAGGGTCAAAGGGTCAGCTGACCCCCCCCCCCCCCCGTGACAGGAATTTTACTAAGACTATTATCAAACTTCAAATTTTCAAATCAGAAAAAATAGTACACGGAATCAATGCTGACCTGTTTTTTGCTTGGTTCTGTAAGGTATTTCTGCTCAGCGCGTCATAATTCAAAGGAGTGACTGGGTTTGTTTACTCGGCTATTGCTATTTTGAGTTTTTGTTCATTTTCAAAAGCACAATCATCTCTAATGAGTTCAACGTTTTTTCAGAGCACTCTTCCACCTCAAACCACATGTCTCGCGTGTGTGTTGTGTGTGCTTTTTCCAACTATTTCATAGCTGTTTTCTCATATATTCAAAGCAGATAGTAACGTGACCAGTCCGTCTGCTTAAAGAAACTTGATGAAAATTTGAGGGAGCGTGGCGCAGCCTACGCCATTGGAAAATTTAGGAGAGGAGAGAGGGAGAATTTGGAAGGGTTTTGCTTTCAGTTGGAGGGGAGATGTTCTGTAGCATATGAGAGTGTGCGCCATCACCCTTGGGAGCCCCTACGAAACAAATGTTTTTTTTTTCGCGCTTTTTTGAGATATAGCGTTGGCCATTGAAACTTGACCCCCCTTAGAAAAAGTTCTGGATCCGCTCTTGGGGGGTTCATGAAGTTGTGACTGTTTGTGACCAAGGGGAGGGAGGGGAGCAAAAAGTGTGACATCATATATTGAGGTTGGAAAAAAAAAACTTTGTTCATAACAATATGTTTATGTATTAGAGGATGTGACGAGGGGAGAGAAGGGATGAGGTGAGCACTTTCAGAAAGAGGGAGGAGGGGTCAAATATGTTGAAAACAAACGTGACATCATTCACCCCCATGAAGTCCCTGGGTGCTATTGACATGCTGTTGAAGCAATGTTGTATTCACATGGGTGCACCCTCGCCCAAGTTCCATCAAATTAAAAATGATTGTAAATCTATGACTCATTTAAAATTATCTATGCTGACTATGAGGGTGGCAGTCAGAATCCTGTTCGAGGCATGAAGTTCGAAAACTTTTAATGCCATTTGGTTGGGGGCACAGGAGATTAGTATCTCCCATTGAGAAGGAATAAAAGGTGGAGAGAGGTATTCTTGAAGCAAGAATCCCAAGTCATATGTTATACAGTAGATCCGCGATTTACGCGGGTTTATTTTACACGGTTTAAGATTTGACACCTTTATTTTATTTTACGCGGATGATTTTCGGTTTTACGCGAATGCGGCAATGCAAACAGATAAAAATTTTCCCCCTTTTCAAAACCCAACCTCCTAAAGATTGCAGATTACACGTAATCAACTTCATTTTGGCGTGCTAATAATCGAGCTTGGGCCATTGGAGACATTTTATGCGATTGGTTCCAGAGTTCTTTCCAGAAGTAAAGTTATTGAAATCATACAGTTCAGAACTCATTGGAAGAAGAGCTTTTAGAAGTGACAAAGGAGGCCAAAACCAACGAGGATACCGTCTGTGACGCACAACCAAAATCGTTCATATTGAAAAGTTTGACCTAGACAATAAAAATTATCTTTCTGATTTGTTAGTGAAGAAAGATCCTATCACGGAAATGACGCAAGTGATCACGGATGCGTTAATGCTCTGCAAAGAATTACAGAGAAAAATTCCTAATGACTGCAAAAAGACGATCAACGGCAGCTCCTCTTTATAAACAGAACACGAAATTAATTTATGTTTTCTCTATACATGTTGTGCTTAAAAGTCGATATAACTACACATTAAACTTATTATACAATTAGTCATCACTAGAATGAAGTAATTTTGTTATCTACGGAACCAAACCCCGACTTTAACACTAGTATAAGGTCTCAATTGACGCGGTTTCGGTTTACGCGGCATTTCCATGGAACGTAATCCCCGCGTAAAACGAGGGTCTACTGTATTTGAAAGTAAATTATTGGTAGAAATCAGGTTTCTTCCACTCGTTTCACGTACAACGCGTCTTCCATTCGTCAAACATGAACAACGTGAGATGACTTGAACTTGAGATCTTTGCCTCAGCATTTCCTAAGCCAATGATTGAACTTGCTCCCTCCAGGTAATTCCCGCTCTAAGGTATATCCTGGGCATCACGTGTTGCAAGTGGAGCCCTACATGCTGTAACTTGAGATCTTTGCCTCAGCATTTCCTAAGCCAATGATTGAACTTGCTCCCTCCAGGTAATTCCCGCTCTAAGGCATATCCTGGGCATCACGTGTTGCAAGTGGGGCCCTGCAAGCTGTAACGACAGCATTGTATTACGAAAAGAGTCTCAAGTTTCCCTTTTCAGTTATCATCCGCCTTTGTTTTCACTTTATCAAGAGAAAGTGGGTCGCGGCAGTGTATTCCTCTGCGGCTGTTCCGGTCACGGTGCCATTTACCTGATTTCCCGCCGAGGAGGGTTGCGTTGATTTTTCTCTTAAACGGTCTTTCCTCCTTTATGGTGGGAGGCTCGTTTACCTTGACCCCTCTCACTTCAAAATCCGTGTTTCTCTTTTGACGTCTCTTGTATTTTGAAACACGGAGTAACGCTGACTCGGAGGAAAACTCATATGGTTTTCTTTTATATCCGAAACACATCCAAGGATTGGAATCGGGAAAATTTTCGACTTCCGAGTTCTCACGGATTGACTAGTTTTACGGAGTGCTCTGAAACCCTCTTGGCCATTTTCAGAAAATTTCTGTTTGTCCATGAGTGTCTGACACTTTTTGTGTGTGTGTGTTCTACTCAAAACGCTATGTAAAGAATCAAACGAAATTAGATACTTAAATGTCCCCAGTGGGAAATGATGCTGTTTGGTTTTGACACCAACCACTGAGGGGAGGCACAGTCAAACGTTTTGCCCATTTCAAGAAACGACCAGTCAGCTGCATCTGATTCCCAGCAGATTGTTTTGTGTCAACTTCTACTAAATTGCGATCGAGCCAACCTAACTGCCATAATAGATAAATTTTAAATACCGCCAAGACAATCTTTGTGTAATAGCGAAAACGCGTATGAACCTTTAGAATCAAGGGCGGATCCAGAAATTGTTCAAGGAGGGCGGCGGTTGATTTTTTTTTTAATCTTACCTCTCCTACTTATCCAATTCACACATGTTTGAGGACGAATGGTCAATGGGGCTATCACAAAATTTTAACTTAACACAACACAAATACAGTGATTTATCGAAGGTGGTCTTTGAACATATTCCTTTTCCTTTCCATTGAAAATTATTCTACAATTGCGATTTAGAACTTCAATTTCGTATTAATTCCGGGGGATGTTTAGAAACTCCCTCCACCTAACACGATCAAAAATCATCTAAAATTGCGTTTTTCTGGAAATTCAGTTTCGAAAAATTACTGGAGGAAAGTCACTGAGCCGATTTCTTTCCCCAATACCTATCTGTAATGCCTGCAATCGAGTCATTAAGAATTAAGTTTTTCAAAATACCCGGAGGAAGGACTCCAAACTAACATCAACAGAGATCGTCTGAAATTGCCTTTTTGAAACTTAAATTCTGAAAAGTTTCCGATAGGAATATCCGAATATAATTCCTTCCCTTAATGTCGTCAAAAATGGCCTACACTTGGTTTTTAGAACTTCAATTTGGAAAAATTGCCGATGAAGGATGCCTCAAGGAAGGGGCGATCGCCCACATCGCCCCTCCCTTATATCCGTCCTTGTTTAGAACATTCATATGAAATAAATGAAAAACAATTTCATGATGTCCACAACATACAAACTCTCCCAAGGCTCTACAATATTATTAAAATAATAATAATAATAATAATAATTGGGGATAACAGTAAATGCTCAAACAGAAAAATTGCAGGACATGTTTTGGGATAATCAGAAATCTTTTTATCGATGCATAGGACGTGAGCTTTATGTGAAAATCTTTCAATCAAAGTCAAAGCTTAATTTTCTAAAATTATTTTGTGAAAGTTTTAGAGAGATTTCTGCTCGAGTTATGCATCTTATACTTTTTAGAACGAAAAAGGGGCTTTCCATAACTCGTATTTAGCAAAAGTTTGATTTTTTTATACGTCATATCATTATTTTCCTTCCTTCCCAATAACTTTCTTAGATACCTCATTGTGCAAAAGCATAAGTAAATATAGTTCCCGTTTCCAGAACGCTTAAATTTCTTTGATTTTTCTGCCGTGGGCAAGTAAAGAGCAGTAACTCAATTTTTTTTTCTTTTCTCTCTCTCTCTCTCTCTTTGCGTTTTTGTCATCTATTAAACTTTAGTTTTGTTGTACAAGCTTGCTCATTTGGTTTGCGCCTAAAGAAAAAAAAAGATAGCGAAAAAAAACGTCTATACTATAACTCTCACAATTCTCAATTGTTAGTATTGAATTCAAAACGCGTTTCTTCAAATATCTCGAAAACTCATTTTTGCAGATATTGCTGTTTACCTGGCCATGGCAGCATACATCTTTTCATTTTAAAACTTTTTATTTATTTTTTTTATTTTATGTCATCAATTTATTTTATCTTTTAATTTTCATTATTATTTTATTATTATTATACATATATATATATATTTTTTTTTTTGCAGTGATTGTGAGTGTACTGCTTCTTTTCGAGCGAATTCTCATTCACAAATCAAACGAACGTAATGCTCATTTTGGAAAGAGCTCTTTTTAACAAACCTTAATATCCCGTGCAGGTAATGTTAGTTTAGAAAGAATTATCATTCATAAATCTTATCACAATAGATAAGTCGTGTGTGTCAGACGGCAGATTACAGTAACCCATAATAGATTAAAAACAGACCAACAGGTTTTATTTGTTACATATTTATATTTTTTAGTTTCCATGTTAATTTACTATAAATGCGCTTTTGTTATGATTAACTATTATTGTACGTTAGAACCTCGGTCTTAATGCACTTGTGATATATAAATTCTAGATTTCACTTATATGGGCGCCCATAGGCAAAGTTGTAAGGGGGGGGGGGGCTCAGATATTTTACCCATGGTTTAGCAGGATATTTTACCCCTGGAAGCAGATTTCAGGACAGATTAGAGTCATTGAAATTTGGCACTTTTAATAACTTATTCATTAATGGCTGGAGAATAAATGTTTTTACATTTATGCAAAGAAAAAAGTACTAAAAGCAAGGACGTTCTAGTTTCTAAGGGGGGGGGGCTCGAGCCTCCCCTTGCCCCCCCCCCTATATGGGCGCCCTTGCTTATAAACGATTTTTTTTTTTTGCGGTTACCCTTTAAAGAAAAACCACACACAAGACTTCGGAAAAAAAAGAATAATAAAAAAAAAAGAAAACGAAAGAGGTAAACATAAAATAAATGTGCAAAGTACAAGTAGAAAAATAGCAGGAAGTCAGAAACCACTAACAAGTGTGTAATGGTGTTGAAAATGAAATCCTACCTCAACCATTGCGCCCTTTAAAAATAAATCGAACGCCAACGGTCTGCGCGTCTGTTTTTGAACATTCGAGAGCATAAAACCCTCTCAGTCAAGTATTTTACTTTATTTATACAGGAAGAGAAAAATAAACGATTTCTTTTAGAGGGCTGTAATAGCTCTCGAAAACAAAACGAACGGAGCCGAAATCCAGACCCCAGAAAAGAGGAAAGCTTCAGACGCTATAGACGGTGCGAAAGAAATATAAATATATAGTAGTTTAAAGATTAGTTACGAACAAAATTAACTTGAGATTCTTAGTAATTGTGTTTCGTTTTCTGCTATACATACCTCTTCTAATATGGCATTTGTCTCCTCGTTTTATTACTTTCTTCTATATCTAATATATAGAAGAAAGTATTGGATTCGTGCAAATTTTCGAATTTCGAATTTTGACGGATTCGAACGTTTTGAGGTGTGCTGAGTCCATTTCGACCATTTTTGGAAAATGTCTGTCTGTGTGTATGTGTGTCACGTCTGTGTGTGACCAGTTTTTTGTGGCCGCTCTACAGCAAAAACTACCGCATAAAATCGAACGAAATTTGGTACACATATGTGCCCCTATGTGAACTTGTGCCCATTGGTTTTTGGCGCGAATTCATCCAAGGGGGGTGGAGCAATGGGACGTTTTTTGAGTTACGCGTGATTGCTATTCCTCAGGAAGTAACTGGCGGTATCAAACAAAATTTGGTCCATATGTTGCCAGTAAGAGGAACAGGAGCTGATTCAATTTTGGTGTCAATAACTCAAACGGAGGTTGAGCTATAGAACGTTTTTTGTCGTCAATTGTGACTGCTGTATCTCAAGAAATAATGAACGGAATGAAAGAAAAATCTATCGGCAAGTAGCCCTTAGTGGGTATAAAAGCTGATTTTATTTTGGTGTCAACAGCTAAAAAGGGGGTAGCGCAATCGCCCGTTCTTTTTTTCCATTGTGAGTGCCCTATCTCAAGAAGTAATGCTACGTTCTGGTTGAAATTTGGAATATATGTGAATCCATACGTAAACAGGCTTTGGTTCAATTTTGGCGCCAATCGCGCCAAGAGGTGCTGATTTATTTTTATTATCATTATTTTTTTAGCGAATAAAAATAGCTTTATTAATTAGGCCAGTGCCAATAATGTTTGAGACCAAAAAAATTTAGAACAGGATAAAACCAGTTCGAAAGGTAAGAAAATCTAATAACATTAATAGGAAAAATAAATTACGGGCGAGCTGAGTTCGGGAAGTGGGGTGTAGGGGGGGGGGGGGGGGTTAAGGGGGGGATACGGTTTATCACGATTTCCGGAAAAACTAAGAGTCCTATCGAAAAAAAATAAACTACAAAGTTGTTGGTAATACAAATATGTACAACTTTTGTATTTGCACTTTTTTTCTATAACCTCAAAATATATGCGAAAAACTCAAAAAACCGACTTTTTGGTTTTTTATTTTTATCTCCCACAAAAAAAAAAATTTTTTTCACTAAACTTAATGAAAAGTTACCTTATTATGTCCCAAATACACTGTAATTTTTTGGATTTAAAATATTTATTTTTTCTCCTTATTTTGATTCAGTAGTAAAAAAGCATCAGAATTGTCAATCAAAAAATCTCACGTCAAAATATCTGATTTTTTTAAAAAATCGGAGCAAGTTTTTTTCGTTGGAATCTCTACTTTTTGATGGCATAAAAAACAATATACAATACTATAGAAAATTTTCGCAAAAAATGAAGAAAATCAAAAAACTCGAATTTGAAAAAAAAATCATCACCATGTAAATTTTTAAGCTATGTATTAAATTAACAAGCAAACACAATAATTAACAGCAAACACAATTTGAAAACTAATTATTTTTCATAATATTCAAGGTAACACAGTTAGAAATTGCGGAAATTACTCATTTATCCCATCCTACAGTGTAGCTTGCTATTCGTTACTCCAAAAAACTATAGGGGGCACTGCAGTCACCGTCTAATGGTGGATGAAAAGGGTATAATACAAATGCATGCTGTAGCTTGATTTTTAATTATTTTAGTATATTTTTATTTTCAGTTTGTGTCAATGTAACATGGAAAATTTCATTTTTCGAGTAATTAAAGTGTACATTTTAATAAGGAGCTTAAAATTTTTACATAGTTAGGACTTTTTTTTTTTTTTTTTTTCAAATTCGAGTTTTTTGATTTTCTTCATTTTTTGCGAAAATTTTCTATAGTATTGTCTATTGTTTTTTATACCATCAAAAAGTAGAGATTCCAACGAAAAAAACTTGCTCCGATTTTTAAAAAAAATCAGATATTTTGACGTGAGATTTTTCGATTGAAAATTCTGATGCTTTTTTACTACTGAATCAAAATAAGGAGAAAAAATAAATATTTTAAATCCAAAAAACCTACAGTGTATTTGGAACATAATAAAGTAACTTTTCATTAAGTTTAGTGAAAAAAAAATTTTTTTTTTTGTGGGAGATAAAAATAAAAAAACCAAAAAGTCATTTTTTTGAATTTTTCGCATATTTTTTGAGGTTATAGAAAAAAAAAGCTAATACAAAAGTTGTAGATCTTTGTATTACCAACAACTTTGTAATTTATTTTTTTTCGATAGGACTCTTAGTTTTTCCGGAAATCGTGATAAACCCTTCCCCCCCTTAAACCCCCCTACACCCCCCCTTCCCGAACTCAACCCGCCCGTAATTTATTTTTTCTATTAATGTTATTAGATTTTCTTACCTTTCTAACTGGTTTTATCCTGTTCTAAATTTTTTCGACTTTTTACCATTTTCAAAGCTATTGGCACTGGCCTAAATGCAACAATAAGAAAGATAAATCGTAATAGATTGTCGTCTGCGTATTTCTCGTGATTTTAATTGTATGGAAATGATCGGAAATATTATCTCAATGATTTAAAATTTTTAACTGTTGCCATCTTATGTTTGTTAACAAATAAAATATTTGTAATTAATTCAAGCAAGGCTTTTAAAATAACTTTCAATTTTCGCTCTTTGCTTTGCTTTTTCAATAATTCAGACATTGGGATGGTCGTCAAGTTTTTGCATGTGTAATTTTGTTTTTGTTAGGAATATTTCTTCCTCGTCAAGCATGGGGAGGGATCAGAAAAAGGAAAAATATAGAAGAAAGTTTCGTGATAGCCACAACATACTAGTTATTATTATTTTTGATAACAGAAATGCAACTTCCTAGCAGACATATTATTTAATTAAAGTATATGTTAGATCAATTTTCCTCCTGATGAAACACCTTCAAAATTTTTAAAGTTATCAATGTAAAAAGAGCTAAATCAAAACTGACATCAAACCAGGCCGGTCATTTAGGGGGTCAGGGGCAATCAATTGCCCTCTCCCCCCAACCGAGAAAATACATTAAAAAAATTAATGTTTTTATGCATAAGTGGGAGTGTTTTTTTTTTTTTTTTTGTTTTCCGAAAAAACTTGCAACCTTTTGACACCCTCCTGGAAAAATTTGAACTGGCATGCATCAATCTAAACTACTGCAAACATCTGAGGAGTTCCTATTTATTCTCTCGAGAAAAATATGACAAAATTCCAGTAAATATTAGCATTTTGTATTAGATTCGAAAGGTTTACTAGAATGGCGATCTCTCGCCAAATTTCGAGCGAAAAAAGAAGCTAGCTTGAGTATAGTATCTCACCAATTCCAGCCAAGATGATACATAATTTTATGCTAGCAAAGCAGAGAAAATAGCGAACAAGTAAAGCTTTGAAAAGTGAAGTAATTTTGATTGAAAATTAATGAAATGAACATTGAACTTTGCAAGATTATAACAAATTAAGCACATGAAAACAAAAATAACATATCTATTGACAAAATTTCTAACAATATCATAGCAATGAAAATTTAACAGAGAAAGAGAGAGAAAACTAACTAACTCATCTATAAAACACATCCAATGCACTCTCGCAAACTTCTAAGTTTTTATTTTTACCGGGAAACTTAAAAGAAAACACAGGATTTCAATATAGCGGAAAATATTTTTTTTTTAATTACGCCCACTATCGTTCTTTCAAACAAAAGGCGTCTTGCTGTCCAGTATAACAAAAGTGGCCTCAAAGGGAGTTAGGGCCCGGAAATCATCACAAGCGGAAAATATAAAAGTTAATTTCGAATAAAAATCCTCTCCAATGTAAAACTTCGCATCTTTCTCCGCTAAACTTGGCGGTTAAAAGAAACGAAAAAAAAAAAAAAAGAGCCAACAGTTTTTGGACGGTACTATAAAGAGGTTTCTTAATTTTATGCAGAAATATTTTGATCGCACATCTTCTTTACTCTTTACTAATAATAAAGCTGAAAATTTATCTTATTTATCTCAAAGCTGAAAGTCTCTCTGTCCGGAGGATGTCTGGATGTCTGTAGGATGTCTGTGACGCGCATAGCGCCTAAACCGTTCGGCCGATTTTCATGAAATTTGGCACAAAGTTAGTATGTAGCATGGGGGTGTGCACCTTGAAGCGATTTTTCGAAAATTCGATGTGGTTCTTTTTCTATTCCAATTTTAAGAAAAATAACTATCATAAATTACGAAATTATCATAACGTGGAACCGTAACATGGGCACAAGCCAATTGGCGAGATACGAAATTATCATAACGTGGAACTGTAACGTCGGTACAAGCCAATTGGCGAGAAAATTCACCATACATTATTTGTAAATATACAAGCGAACCAAAAGACCTTTAATTTTTCGATTACGGGCGAAGCCGTGCAGGTGCCACTAGTTACTAATAATGAAGCTGAAAGTCTCTGTCCAGAGGATGTCTGTAGGATGTCTGTGACGCGCATAGCGCCTAAACCGTTCGGCCGATTTTCATGAAATTTGGCACAAAGTTAGTATGTAGCATGGGGGTGTGCACCTCGAAGCGATTTTTCGAAAATTCGATGTGGTTCTTTTTCTATTCCAATTTTAAGAAAAAAAATATAAGATTTACGAGTAAATTACGAAATTATCATAACGTGGAACCGTAACATGGACACAAACCAATTGGTAAGATACGAAATTATCATAACGTGGAACCGTAAGATGGGTACAAGCCAACTGGCGAGAAAATTCACCATACATTATTTGTAAATATACAGGCGAACCAAAAGACCTTTTTATTTTTCTATTACGGGCAAAGCCGTGCGGGTATCACTAGTGTTTAATAATTGAAAACAGATTTAAGGGTAAGACAGGCATGCCGACACACAATTATTTTATCATAATTTTACTTTCAAGCCCTCCCCCCCCCCCCCCCCCCCCCCGTCTTTTTACTTTAACTTTTGGATGTAAAAACAATTATTTTTGTGGAAATTGTAAAAGAAAACGAGCTGATGTGTGCATCACATGACTTCCTTTTACTTCAATTTTAATGTCATTTTCCCATTATTGGCAATTTTAATGTGATTCAATAGTTTACTCCCCTAAATATCACCACCAGTGGCCAAATTGAAACCAGATTAAGAAATAAATAAAAAAAATCGCTAAATTTGTCGCCAAGTTGGTGACAAAGGCAACCAAAAGACTGGCGATATATCGGCAAGTGCCCGCCAAATTATAACACCTCTTGAGTATACATCGAAATGAACAATGATTTCCCCCCAAAAAGGGGCAAAAGACCCCTTTATAAACAACCAAATGCAACCAAAAGGGGGGGTGCACAGCTAGACCCCACCAGGAGTCTACGTACCACATTTCAACTTTCTAGGACATATCGTTCTTGATATATGCGACATACTTACGCACATCCGCACATACGGACGTCACGAGAAAAGTCGTTGTAATTAACTCGGGAAATGTCAAAATGGTTATTTCGAGTGTTAATACGTTCTTAGGCACTTATATGCGTGTGGTCGGGTTGAAAAAAAAAACAAAACTCAACATTAATTCGGGGGTGTGCAAAATGGAAATTAAGGCCAATTTTTAATTGAAAATTTTTTTCGCGAATAATATACTTCTTTTTTTGCAAAAGGAAGTAAAAAATAAATTGTTTTAATGCGCATGTTCGTGCAATGAACCGCTTAAAGATCATCTTAATTACTCTAATCATTTCGAATTTTTCAGGGAGGGGAGAGGTATATACTCAAAGCAAATTTTATCGGAAACAGCGAAAACAAACCCACTATCCACAAAAACATTAATTTTTCAAAGCCACGGGGGTGGGCAATTTACTCTCTGTCCCCCTAAATGACAAGGGTGATCTTAATTATTCAAACATAATTAAAATAAATGCATTAACGCATCGCGTGGCAAAAATATTATATAAAAAATTCATAAATGTATTTGACACTAACTTGTTCATTTTTATCTCAACAGCCAAAACTGACATTGAAAGAAATTAACGACTAAACAGCTGACCAGTAAATATGATGTATGTATGTATGCTAATTTGTCGAGTTTTGAAACGTGTGTGTGAGTTTTAATTTCGCTGTTACATAATACTCTTTTGGCTTATATGAATATCAATTATGAAATCCAGTATGAATATTAAATGCATTTCCGAACAAGTTTTCATTTATTCAAACATTGTTACTTCAGTTTTCCCAAAACGAGTTCTTGCTATCAAGTGTATGAAAATGGGTTAATGTTTCAGGTTGTGTTCATCACATACCAAAGTTTGTGTCGAAGAATAACTTTCTTTTACTTCTTTCTTCGGGTGTTTTTGCTTTGCTAACTGTTTCATTTGTTTCCCAAAAAATGTCATTAAAAGATAGCGTTGTTCTTTTTAAAACCACAAATAAAGAATCTCTACATAGTATAAAATGAAATCACCAAAAAGCGTCTGTGTGTTTGAACTCGCAAAATTCGAGAACGACCCGGCCGATTTTGCTGAAATTTTCACACTTTGTCCCTTTAAGTCCTGAGAAGGTTTGCAGACCAGTTCGAAAACAATTCGAAGAATAGTTCTTTTTGTATTCCAATCTAGGCCCAATTTTCACATAAATTCCCGACTATGGGAGAAGTGAAAAATTACTGGCAAATAGTAATATTATATATCGTTGGAAAGGGAAGAATTTTCCACGTTCTACGCAATTTGCTCCAATGCTCTAATTTAATTGCGGCGGGAGTTTTTTACGTTTTTAGCTCGAATTTTTTCAGGCTCAGCTGAAATTTAGGCACTACTTTCTTCATTAAATAAATCAACAAAAAGTGAAGGAATTGTCCCACAGCTTTCTTTTTGACGCCATTGGAAAAAGCGACCTCTTTTACTCCAGATCTAACTCGAAGTTACAAGCCTTTTAAAATCAAGTTTAAGAAATCTCGATTCCATTCAAATTGTGAACCATTTTCTTTCGCGTTTTGATTCCTTAAACTTATTTTATTTTGTGTTTCCATGGTTACGCATTTTAAATCCATCTTTCTGGATTTAATTCCTTAAAAGTATTTTAATATCTGTCGTCTTTGTTTGGAAGGGAATTCATGATTTTTTTTTTTTTTTTTTTTTTTTTTTTTTTTTTTTTTTTTTTTTTTTTTTTTTTTTACGCCTGATTGTTGAATAAACGTCACTTGACACAATTTTTATTTTCAAGGTAGACCGGGCAAAGCCGGACAACGCTGCTAGTTGAAAATAAATAAATAAATAAATTCAAAAATATACGTTAAGATGAAAGCGACATTTATAATTATGCACTGGAAGTAGTGAGTGCCGTATACGACTTTGCGAAGTTCGTTTTTTAACTAGAGTTAGCAAATAACGGAAAATAAACGTTAACCCCATAGACTAATAATAAGAATAGACCGAGCTATGGCAACCCTTTTGCTGCTCATAAACCAAACCATGTGACTGGTGGATATCCTAGCAACAGCGGGCGTTGATCGTAGCAGACGATCAACGCCCGCTGTTGCTAGGATATAAAATAAATGGAATTGATGGAATACGGAAGAATGATATTTTATGGAGTACGATTTGTAAATTTGTTATTCTAAGTTGTAAATATTTTGTTAATATAGTGAGTTTTTCGTTTAGATAGTATTGTGCATTTTCTTCATTCAATTTAAGATGCAAGCGCCCAAAAAGAATCGGCAAATGGTAAGATTTTTACCTACAATATTAATTTAAGATACCGAGTATATTTTTGCGTTAACGCAAAACGTTTACGCCATTATGTTTACGCCAACGCTGACGTAGCAGTTCCGAATGAAATAAAAGCTACTGAAAATTGTGATCAAAAACTAATTACTAATGTCAAAATAATGCATAACTAAAAGAAAAACAGTTCAATCTCTGCACTTGGAAAAAATTATAATGAAAACACATTAGGTCTTAAAAAATACATGTCGAGTGCCAAACTATAGATAATGTTGCCATCTAGCAACCATGCTGCCAAAGTTTTCGCCAAGCCTCCCACCAGTCACATGATGTATCCATGAACCAATTTTTTCATCAGCAAGTCTGGGAAAGCTCGGTCTATTCTTATTTATTAGTCTATGGTTAACCCTCTTCACTCGACGGGTGAGGTCGGCGTCAGACTGATTAGGGGTAAAGGTTGGTTTAATAGTTTTTTTTTGGCGCAAGAGCCTTGATAGGCTATGATTAGGCTTGCCAGACATCCCGGTTTGACCGGGACAGTCCCGGATTTCAGACAAAATCCCGGTGTCCCGGCCGGATTACTTCACGTCCCGGAAAAAGATAAATTTGATTATATAACCGAGAAAGTCGAAAAATGATTAACTGTGAAGGATTATTTTGGGTAATTATACTTTGTCGTTTGAAACACAGGCTTGAAAAATTAATATCGAATCAGCTTGTGAGGATTTTTACAACAACATTAAAACCAAAAAAGAGTTTCTAAAAATAAAAAATAGTCCTAGCGAATAAAAAATACATGTAAATATTGTTCAAGTTTTTATTCCTCATGCAAAGTATTTCTTCTTACTTAAGTAACTAGCAAATATTACACGTAAGAAATAAAATGTTTAAATTTAACTGCTAGTGTCATTCATTATTACCCTTGGTTTAGGCTCAAAATAAGTATTTTTTCATAGCATTGAGAATGAACTACCCTCTAAAACACGCTAAAAACCAACCAGGGGTTAGTTCCCTTCAGGGGTGTTTCTAATCCGAAGTTTCCAAAACTTTTGGGCTACAAGTTCATTCTAAAGCTGGAAAAAAAAAAAAAAAAAATACAGAGTAAGAGGGGGGGGGGTATTCCGGTGCCCCGGTTGAACATTTCAGAAATCTGGCAAGCCTAGCTATGATGCGCCATCGGAATAAAAGAGTTGGAGTCGGTCATTGCGCTGCCGAGTCAAAGTCAGTGTCGAATGCTTTGAAAACCAAGGAGTCCGAGCTGGAGTTTGCTCTTTTCCTTTCAACTCCGCAGTTCTTTAGACAGAGTAAATCGCATGTTAGCCGCTCCTGGAGCCGAACTTTAACCCTTAGCTTAATGTCTGTACCTCCGGGAGAGACTAGTATAAGTCCAAAAATGCCGTTTTCAGCTCTTTTCTGCTGTGTATTAGTAGATTCCTGTTTCGTACTTCGCCACAACAACATAATTTAGTCAAAACAAATATCCTATATTTTTGTCCAGTGTTTTAAGAAAGCGAGTGAAAAACTTTGTATGCACCAGACAAACGTTTTTACGCTCTCCTGCAAAGTATGGGACTTCCGTTAGTCTTACTTTGAGTTACAAATATCACGAGTGCAATAGCGGCGTACAATAAAGGAAAATTAACCTGATTTTAGCAAATACATATAAAGTGAAATATTATTAATGCATAATTCGTTGAGCAAACAAGTGCCAATCGCGCAGGGGTTAAAGCACTGCACTTTCACAAAGCAAACGGACAAACAAGGTTCAAGTACCGACTACCGACGACGAATTTCTTCGCTCAAGTGAACTACAAAACCACGCCCACATTTAAGGAATCAAGGGCCCCGTACGCAAAATTTTAAGGGGTAGCTCAGACATTTTCCCCATGGTTTAAGCCTACAGACGTACCGAGTACTCGGTAACTTCTCAGTACTCGGCAAAATTTTGATCAGATACTCGGCTAATGCCGAGTAGTTGAAAAAAATTGAACATTGTCCAAGACAGATATTAAAATTTATGAAAAAGCGCAGGCATATATATAATATTCTGCAATCATTTACAATGCAAATTTAAATTTTGAGAATAATGAAGTTTGTAATGCTTCAATGGAATAAATCTTTATCTTAATGTCCCCAAAGTTAATAAAACTTATAATAACTAATATAAACTTAAAAATTGTGCAAAAAAGGTAAGCATAGAAAATACTTACCTTTATTTTTATATTAAAAATGGATTTTTGCTACAAACAAAAATTAGTTATAAGAAATATAAAAATACCTTAGCTTAAAAAATAAAAGGAAATAGAACAATCTTAAAAGCACAGTGCAAGACACGTGTTTTGGCATTACAAGGAATTCCTTTTTCAATGCACAAAATGTGAGCTAGTGGATTTAAAAGCATCCGACAAAAGCCGGATTTTTGTGTCGAATGTCTTTACATTCTTTAGCTCTCATTTTATGCACTGAAAAAGACGTTCCTTGTAACGCAGAAACACGTGTCTGCAGTGTTCCTGCACATTTGTTTTATTTGCTTTTAAAAAATTTATGTTTGGCGAACTAGAACTATAATGGATTGGTATAATTTGTTTTAATTACAACTTGATTAATCATACCTTTTATTTATTTATTTTTATTTTTAAAAATAATTTTTTGTCAAGTTTTTCACATAAACAACATTTTTTAAATAATGCGTAATTAAATTTCAGCAGGAATGTAGTTTTAAAAACTATTATATGGACAAGGAGGTCTATACTACTATTCCAATAAGTTCAAAATTCATCACATATGTGTCGGTGGTTCTTCTTAAAACATAATTGGTACTTGGTAACTCGGCCGAGTATTGAGAGGCAGAGTACTCGGTACTCGGCCAAAGTGCTACTCGGTACGTCTTAAGTTTAGCAGGATATTTTCCCCTTAGAAACCGATTTCAGTACAGATTAGAGTTATTAAAATTTGACATTTTTAATAACTTATTTATTAATGGCTGGAGAAGAAAAGTTTTTGTATTTTTGCAAAGAAAAAAGTACTAAAAGCAAAGAAGTTCTAATTTCAAAGAGGGTGGGGGGTCTTGAGCCCCCACCATATGGACGCCCTTGTAATGGAATAAAAATTAATTACTCATAGTCAGGCGTGGAGTAGTTGGCCCATCCTAACCTCCCTAAATAACGGCCCTGTTCGACATTAACAAGAAACATTCAGGACCGACGAGGGGCCACATTAGTTTAGTCGGAAACTAGGCACCCGGTGATAAAATTGACAATGTACTCCACTTTGGCTCTCGGCGGTCTTGTAAACCTTTTTTTTTTTCAGTGGCAAAAATCAAAACTTTAGATTATGAAATCCGAGAAGAACCTAAAAACCAAGGCTTTTGCTGCATAAACAGATAATTAAAATCATGTTTTTAAAATTATCTGCTATATTACAAAAACAAGTGACTGTAATATAGGTGTAAATTCGTAAATTTTCGGAACGCAATAACTGAATCATGAGAAGTGATCCATTTTATGTGAAAGGAGACTTAATTTTTTTTTTTTTTTTAAAGAGAAGCAGCAAGAGAACGATGCTCCATCGCTTTCAAAAAATTAGCATTTCACCCCTGCTTTATTAGTTCTTTCGGATTATGTTTCTTATGTCCCTTGATGTAAGGAAACGAGAAACCTCCTCATTTTTCGTCAAGGCAGTCGCGAACCTGAGTTTTTCCAAAGACAAGCGTTTTTTAATTTCTTTGATAAGAGGAACCCTTTTTAATATCCACTTTTTAATGGAACTTTCGGTTTTTCTTCAATGGTATAATTTAAATGCAATATTCAACTAGTATGTTGTGGCCATCACGAAACTTTCTTCTATATTTTTCCTTTTTCTGATCCCTCCCCATGCTTGACGAGGAAGCAATATTCCTAACAAAAACAAAATTACACATGCAAAAACTTGACGACCATCCCAATGTCTGAATTATTGTAAAAACCAAACAAAGAGCGAAAATTGAAAGTTACTTTAAAAGCCTTACTTGAATTAATTACAAATATTTTATTTATTAACAAGCATAAGATGGCAACAGTTAAAAATTTTAAATCATTGAGATAATATTTCCATAGACTAATAATAAGAGTAGACCGAGCTTTCTCATTCTTGCTGATAAAGAAAATTGGTTCATAGATGTATCATGTGACTAGTGGAAGGTGCTTGGCGAAGACTTTGGCAGCATGGTTGCTAGATGGCAGCATTATCTATTCGCAACTCCAACGAACTGTAGGGGGCACTGAAGTTACTGTCTAATGGCGGAATTGAAAACTAAAACAAACGCACATGGTAACGAAGAAAATGCTAAAAGTGTTGTGATTTTTGTTCGTACGTATGATTTTTTCGCTTTATTCTTTTTAAATTAATTTTCAAAGTCTTGTGGATATTCTGGCCCACGTAGAAAGAAATGAGAATTCAAGATGCATTACTAAACGTCAAAGATTAATGCAAACTACGTGGTTCGTAGTTCTAAGCAGCTATTTCCATGATGTTGAATTCGATATTTATCAATTCTTGATAAAACTAAATAATAATTGTAGCCTGACAAGAACAACAATTAATGCTAGAAAATTCAATATGACATTACAAATTATTATCGAAAGAAGATGATACTTCTTTGCCTTGCTTGGCTAGCGCTTATTTTTTTTAAATTTGTAGCTGAGTTATTTCTCTCGAATTCCCGAATCGGTTAATTTAAAAATTTTCTGTTTCAATTCTTCTAATTTCTGAGTTACGATTTAATTGTGTCATGTTATGCAAATCATCAACAAAATTCTCACGGATATATGGTGGTAGTTTTCTTTTCAGTTGATTGACCATTATTTCTTTTCACTTATCGAATTCTGTAATCTTACTACCATTTTATTCCACTCATGATAAAAATTAAAAATGGTTTAACTAAAAACGCGAAATCTCGCCAAGGCTACTTTGCTCGCACAATACCAAAATTATAACCCTAAACAAATTTGGCGAAACCTTTCAGCTGAGAATAAAAGGAATAAAGTAAATTCTTTCTAGGTTAAACATTTTTCATTTTGTTCTACGATAATAAATCCAAGAAAATATTTTGCATACTGTCCATTCCAACTAAATGCTGCTGTAAAATATGATTAGTTAAATTAATTTAAGATTAAAAAAAACTCATATTCTTACAAATTCATACAAAACAATAAAAAATTTTACCTGGTATAACGTTATCCAATTTTGTTAATCCAGAGTTTTCTTGTTTACGCGTCCACCATTTAATACTTTTTTGAAAGAAATAAGGAAAACGAACATTATTTTGAGAAGCTCGAGAAACTCTTAGGGGACGAATTAATTTCTGTAGCTGAAAGCAAACTAAGACACATCGATTGCGTTAATAAATACTCAGAACAAACTGCCTGTGTTTACGTCAACAGACACACATGGAACTAAAACGTGGCAATGTTTTAGTTCCATCGGCAGTTTTGTAAATCACCGCAAGGTAGCGTATTCGAGCGCTGGAGTTCCGAATAGTTTGGCACTCGAAATGTATTTTAAGACAATGTGTTTTCATTAAAAAAAAACTTCCAGGTGCAGAGATTGAACTGTTTTTCTTTTAGTTATGCATTATTTTGACATTAGTAATAGTTTTTGATCAGTTTTCGGTAACTTTTATTTCATTTGGAGCTGTCAGCGTTGGCGTGAACGAAATGGCGTAAACGTTTTGCGTTAACGCAAAAATGTACTAATCGGTATCTTAAATTGAAACTGTAGGTAAAAATCTTACCGTTTGCTGATTCCTCTTGGTCGCTTGCATCTTTTATTGCTTAGAGAGTTATTGAAATTGATTAAAGAAAATGCACAATACTATCTAAACGAAAAACTCACTATATTAACAAAATATTTACAACTTAGAATAACAAATTTACAAATCGGGCTCCATAAAAGATCATTCTTCCGTGTTCCATCAAATCTATTTATTTTATTTCGTGCTGGCGTTGATCGTCTGCTATGATTAACGCCCGCTGTTGCTAGGATATCCACCAGTCACATGGTTTGGTTTATGAGCAGCAAAAGGGTTGCCATAGCTCGGTCTACTCTTATTATTAGTCTATGAATATTTCCGATCATTTCCATACAATTAAAATCACGAGAAATACGCAGACGACAATCTATTACGATTTATCTTTCTTATTGTTGCATTAATAAAGCTATTTTTATTCGCAAAAAAAAAAAAAAAAAGAAAAAAAAATCAACACCTCTTGGAGCGATTGGAGTCAAAATTGAACCAAAGCCTGTTTACGTGTGGATTCACATATATTCCAAATTTCAACCAGAATGTGGCATTACTTCTTGAGATAGGGCACTCACAATGGAAAAAAAGAACGGGCGATTGCGCTACCCCCTTTTTAGCTGTTAACACCAAAATAAAATCAGCTCTTATACCCACTAAGGGCTACTTGCCGATAAATTTTTGTTTGATTCCGTTCGTTATTTCTTGAGAAACAGCAGTCACAATTGACGACAAAAAACGTTCTATAACTCAACCCCCGTTTGAGCTATTGACACCAAAATTGAATCAGCACCTGCTCTTGTTAGGGGCAACATATGGACCAAAATTTGTTTGATTCCACCAGTAACTGCCTGAGGAATAGCAAGCACGCGTAACTCAAAAAACGTCCCATTGCTCCACCCCCCTTGGAGGAATTCGCGCCAAAAACCAATGGGCACAAGTTCACATAGGGGCACATATGTGTGCCAAATTTCGTTCAATTTCATGCGGTAGTTTTTGCTGTAGAGCGGCCACAAAAAAACTGGTCACACACAGACGTGACACACATACACACACACATACACACACACACACACAGACAGACAGACATTTCCCAAAAAAGTCGAAATGGACTCAGCACACCTCAAAACGTTCGAATCCGTCAAAATTCGAAATTCGAAAATTTGCACGAATCCAATACTTTCTTCTATATATTAGATATAGAAGTAAAAATGAGTTCCTAGGAACAAAAATGAAAAATATTCTGAATAATATATACTTATTTGTTATTCAAGTTACACTTAAAAATAAATCAATAAATAAAATTTAATTTGAGGTCAAAAGTTTTGTATTTATGTATTAACATTGTCATACATTGACAAGAATTGAATATATAATCTGAAATTCATTCAGATATTTTATCTGCTGTGCATTCGCAAAACATTGGTGGAATACTTCGTTCAAAATTTACTTTTATCAACTTTTTAAGTGATTATTTTGAACTTAAAAAAAAAAAGAAAAAAAGAGCGTGAAATCTTTGCTTGATCTCCATGGTATCCTGAGGTTCTGCGGAACACAGTTTAAGAAACGTTGCCACACGGGGCAAAAGAGTTTAGTCATAATCTTCGGGGGGGGGGGGGGAGAGAATCATTACGATCCTTACCTGGATATGTTATCACGATGAAATACCTTTTTCCTAAACTTCTCCCCCACCCTTTTATGTATGTTGACACTGCTAAGCGAAACTCATGACACGAAACAATGATACCGCATTCCTTAGCTCTCACGATTAAGAGTCTCATTTATTTTCTAAAAATAGCAATAAATAAGTGGCCGCAAATCTCAGATTCGTCATTCTTTTCTAAACTGCCCACGCGCCGCTCATTTCCATCCGGAAGACCATGACGTCACGCCCCATTGCGTTGACATCACGCAACAGTTATGCGATCGCGAATCGATTCGACCTCTGCCCCTCAACCGGCGAGTCTAGCTTCAAGTTAAGGCGATAAAAACCAGCTCCTGTCGGAGAATCTGGAACATAATGAAGCATCGGTCTCTAATGAACACAGTTTGAAGGATTAAGTGTCACATTAACAAATCCGGATCCACTACTTCGATACGAACTTGTGAAACGATATTCTGTTTGAAGAAAAGTCCAAACTTCTTGGGTAAAAAGGGTGCAACTCGTTTTTTTTCTGGGACCTTTTTGTTTCTCTGGATCCTTTATTTTTGGCTCACATAGTTATATTTAGGCTTGCCAGACGTCCCGGTTTGACCGGGACAGTACCGGTTTTCACACAAAATCCCGGTGTCCCGGCCGGTTTACTTCATGTCCCGGAAAAAAGAAAAATTTGATTACATATGACCAAAAAGGTCAAAAAATAATAAACGGTGAAGGATTATTTAGCATAATTACTCTATCATTTGGATCATTGACTTGTAAAATTAATACCGGATTAGCTTGTGAGAATTTTTACAAGAAGATTTTTAAAAAACCTGTCTAAAAAGTCCTATAAAATAAAAAGTATATTTAAATTTTGTTCACTTTTTTATTCCTCAAAGTCTTTTTTCTGACTTCTCTTTAGAGACGTACCGAGTACTCGGTAACTACTCGGTACTCGGCTAATTTGCCGAGTACTCGGTACTCGGCCAAATTCTGATCAGATACTCGGCCAATACCGAGTAGTTGCTAAAAATTGAATATTGTCCAAGACGGATACTAATATTTATAAAAAAAGAGCAAGCATTATATTCTGCAATCATTTACAATTAAAGTTAATAAGTCAAATTTAAATTTTGAGAATAATGAAGTTTGCAATGCTTCAATGGAATAAATCTTTATTTTAATACATGAAATACACCGCCAGCTTTATTTTAATGTCTCCAAAGTTAATAAAACTTATTTATTAAAAATTATGCAAAAAAAGGTAAGTATAGAAAATATGGAATTTTTATATTAAAAATGGATTTTTGCTTCAACCAAAAATTAGTTATAAAAAACATAAAAATATCTTTGCTTAAAAAATAAAAGGAAATAAAACAACGTTAAAAGTACAGTGCAGGAATACTGCAGATACATGTTTTGGCGTTACAAGGAATACTTTTTTCAATGCACAAAATGGGAACTCGTGGATTTAAAGACAAAACTCGGATTTTTTTGTCGAACGTCTTTACATTCTTTAGCTCACATGTTATGCACTGAAAAAGACGTTCCTAGTAATGGGGGGGGGGGGGCAGAAACACGTGGTCTGCAGTGTTCCTGCACATTTGTTTTATCTGCTTTTAAACATTATTTATATTTGGCGGACTAGAACTATAATTGATTGGTATACAGTGGAATCCCACTTAACGGACACCCCTCTTTTGCGGACAATTTTTAATTCCCCAGTTCCAATGCAAATAACATTCTTAAACCCCTGTCCTGCGGACACCTCTCTATTGCGAACAAAAAAATTGACCTGTTAGTGTCCGCATTAGAGGGATTTTACTGTAATTTCTTTTAATTCCAACTTGATTAATCATACCTTTTATTTATTTTTAATTTTAAAAATAATTTTTTTGTAAAATTTTAGACAAAAACAAAATTGTTTATATAATGCGTAATTAAATTTCAGCAGGAATTTAGTTTTAAAAACTATTATATGGACAAAGAGGTCTATATTACTATTCCAAAAAGTTCAAAATTTATCCCATGTGTGTCGATAGTTCTTCTTAAAGCATAATTGGTACTTGGTAACTCGGACGAGTAGTAAAAGGCGGAGTACTCGGTAACTCGGTACTCGGCCAAAGTGCTACTCGGTACGTCTCTACTTCTCTTTTTTTATCTAAGAAGTAAAATGCTCAAATTTTATCTGCTCATGTCGTTTTTTATTACCCCTGAATTAGGTTCATTATTCGTTACCATTTATTCATAGCATTGAGAATTAACTGCCCTATAAAATATTCCAAAAATCAGCCACAGGGGGGGGGGGGGATTCCGGTGTCCCGGTTGAACATTTCAGAAATCTGGCAAACCTAGTTATATTTACAATAGACCCTCGTTTTGCGAGGGGGCAACGTTCTACGGAAATGCCAAGTAAATTAAGACTTAATAGTAGTGTTAAAACAGGGGTTAGATTCCATCGACAAAAAAAATGTTTCATCCTAGTGATAGACAAATATAGTAATAATAAAAATTTAATTTCCACTTACTCCGATACATATGCACATCGTGCGTAAAGAAAACCAAGGCTACAGAGAGAAAAAGCAAGACCCTTGTCAGTTTCGTCTGGGAAGAATGCTACGGAACTTTTTGAGTTCCGTATAGCAACCTTTAGTGAACGTAATTTTCTCTTCTAACCTTCATTTTTCATGAGACAAGCAGTTTAAAGTGGAAAAAAATCTACGAATGTCTCGAAAAAAAATTCGATATATAGAGATTTTTTCGATAAAACAATTTTTCTATATAAGGAACATAGAAATTTGCTTGAATTTCGATATGTGGAAGTTCGACTTACGTACACATTTCATGTTATTTTATTTTTCTCTTTTGAACAGAAATATGATAACTATACTATACTATTAAAAAAACAGCAGCTTTTTTTGTTCATGCATCAAAAATTATCTAATTAGTCAAATCATTAATCAACCATTAACTTTGAGTAAGATGTGATTTTGATAACTTGTTAAATTAAATGGCTAAACATTTTTTCCCTAACCAGCGAGATTTTATAGTAAATTTCTTTGAAAAAAAAGTTACAGGCATTCATATATGTAAGCGTACACATATACACACAGATTAAATGAAAATACATTAAAATCTTTACTTAAATAGTCCCACTAGTTGATATTATTGATATACTACAGTTCTGTTCTCTGCGGAGGGAAGTAAGAAATAATACTGGGTGTAGAGGGATATTAAATTATCTTACACTATCGAAGTTAGTGCTTTCATGTGAGATACTAAATACGAAAAATAAAATAAAAATAAATAATTGAAAAAAAAAGCAATGGAATTTAAGAGCTATTAATTTCTGAATAAATTGTTTTGTGCTAAAGTGCAAAATTTTCAATTTTTCCCGAATGGAAATGAAACTTTTCAGGAAAACCTCCGGAAAAAAAATGTGGTTCCCCCAACCATTCCCATCTCTATCCTCAACCCTTTCCGCATGGATCTCTTTCGTCTTCAGAATCCGAAATGAACATGACTGCTTACGGTGTATCAGTTTTCTAATGAACCCGACTGCCTCTAGCGTTATCCAAGAAAGCCAATAAACCTTCTCTAGAGAGTTTGTTCCTCAATACGTTAAAAAAATATTCATTTTTATTTTACGAATATTTCTATTGGCACGGCAACTTTTGAGAGAGATCTTTAAAAATACAATGCCAGTTTCCAATTAAAACATAAATACTAATCTTTACTAATAATAAAGCTGAAAGTCTCTCTGTTCGGATCTCTTGTCTGTCAGGATCTCTTTCTGTCCGGATCTCTGTGACGCGCATAGCGCCTAGACCGTTCGGCCGATTTTCACGAAATTTGGTACAAAGTTAGTTTGTAGCATGGGGGTGTGCACCTAGAAGCGATTTTTCGAAAATTCGATGTGGATCTTTTCTATTCTAATTTTAAGAACTAAATTATCATAAGGTGGACGAGTAACTTATGAAATTATCATAACGTGGAACCGTAACATGGGCACAAGCCAATTGGTGAGAAAATTAATCATACATTATTAGTAAATATACAGGCGAACCAAAAGACCTTTTAATTTTCTATTACGGGCAAAGCCGTGCGGGTACCACTAGTTACTTCACAAAAGTTTTTACGACGTGGGACTGCAAGCCTTTACCGCCGTAAACAGATAAAGGGCAGTAACTGGGTCATTTCACGGTAATTTAGACATTTATGTACAGTCTGTAACGTAACCTTTTTTGCGATAACTTTCTAATTTACTGTTTGATTAGCTTATTATTTTATTTTGAGCTTTTTCTATTAACACACCAACTCATAATTTGCAAATCAAACGGTAAATTAAAAAGTTATGGCAAATAAAGGTCACGTTACGGACTCTACATAAATGTCAAAAATACCGTGAAATGACCCAACTGTAAAATTTTCATTTTACTTTCTTTTTTTGCATTTTTGTCACCTATTGTATATTAGCTTTATTGTACAAGCTTGCTTATTTGGTTTCCGCTGAAAATAAAGAGCGAAAAAACCGCATATTTCCAACATGTCCAACTGTTAACGCGTTTCTTCAACTATCTCGAAAACTCATCTCTGCAGATACTCTTTTATTACTTGCAGGGTTGGCAAGTTTTTGCCAGGGGCGGAAAAAAACATGGAAAAAACCACGGTTTTTACCGCCCGGCAAAAATAGGTTTTTGCAAGTTTTTGCCAAAGTGGCAAAAATAGATTTTGTGTTAACAACTTACGGACCGTTTTTTTTTCCTTTTATATAAAAGTAAAAGCATGAAAAGATTTTGATAAAAGGCTTTGCCATTTTCTGTAGAGTGAGCTAGTATCACTAAAAAGTAGAGTGAATATAGTATGCACATATTGAACAGCTTTTTCTTCTTCTTTTTAAATTCTTCTCTTGGCTATCAATTTTCCCAGTAAGTGAGAAAAAATGCATTATTTCTTTAGTGAGGAAAAGTTAATATTTTTCTATATTCAAGTAAATATTCTGTTATTAATTAAGTAGCTTAAAAATCTTAGTGGGATAAAAAAAGTGATTAATTAAATATATGTGTATATATATATATATAATTAGAATTCAATTTTTTTATTAATTTACTAAGCTTAAGTAAACATTCTTTTTTAGCATTGAAGGAATTGGCTCATTCTGAAAAAATTGTTTTAGCCATCATTTAAAATCTTAAGTTTTGCAATCCCAACATTTTTTTCTTTATTTTTCACCTTATAAATTAGAAGTAACATGGAGAGACATAACTAAAATATTAAAGTGCATTATTTATATTATATCGTCACTATTTCTTGATTAACACTATAATGGTACTTTATTTGCAATTAGGTTTCTGCCGTTTTTTTCATTTTTGCCGGTTTTTTCCATTTTTGCCACGGTTTTTTCCACTGTCCCGGCAAAAATACCTTTTTGCCGGCAAAAAACCCAACCCTGATTACTTGCCCATGGCCGGTTCAATCCACAACAAGTGTTCATATTTTGTTTGGAAATAATAGAAAATTTTGTTTACAGTTTTGGGGGACATACACTTCTGTTAGGGATAGCCTACCACCTTTAATTTTAAAAGCACGAAGAGAAGTCCTGAGGAGTTAAGGGAAGTATGGAATTCATGTGGATGATGCACAGCGTTGTTGGCAAAAACTATAGCCATCTCGCACATCCACGTGTAATTTTTTTGAAAAAGAATCTTGGTTTCAGGATAAACATTGAAAATCAAATCATTTACAGAGAATTTTCAAACTCTTTTATTTTGTTACAATTTTCTTTTCCAGGTTTTTTCCCGTTACTTACTTGTTATCAAAGACTCTAGTCATATTCATCAAATTACCGCCCATTAGCCAGGGCTAAAGCAGAAATACGTGAAATACACCGCCAGCTCAGTCTTTTCCAGCCGAGGACTGCAGTTTCGTGCTTATTAGCACTCATCAGCCCGGCATAGGAAAGTGACTGAGCTGGAGATGGAAAAACCTCTTAAGGAAGCCAAGAGTGCGAAACAAACTGGTAGCTAATATAGAATTAGCAGACCTACCTTGCCTCGCGGTCAATCTTCGAGTTGAACCGAACCATTGTTTCGGTCACTCGTCTGGTTTGCGCTAATTCTATATTAGCTACCAGTTTGTTTCGCACTCTTGGCTTCCTTAAGAGGTTTTCCATCTCCAGCTCAGTCACTTTCCTATGCCGGGCTGATGAGTGCTAATAAGCACGAAACTGCAGTCCTCGGCTGGAAATGACTGAGCTGGCGGTGTATTTCACGTATTTCTGCTTTAGCCCTGGCTAATGGGCGGTAATTTACTGAATACACCTTGCCTCGCGTTCAATCTTCGAGTTGAACAGAACCATTGCTTCGGTCACTCATCTGGTCTGCTAATTCTATATTAGCTACCAGTTTGTTTGGCACTCTTGGCTTCCTTAAGAGGTTTTCCATCTCCAGCTCAGTCACTTTCCTATGCCGGGCTGATGAGTGCTAATAAGCACGAAACTGCAGTCCTCGGCTGGAAAAGACTGAGCTGGCGGTGTATTTCACGTACTCTAGTCATGCTTACCACTATCTCCTAAACGGGCTCGTATGGTTGTTCTTAAGATACGGAGATTGTAAAAGGCTCCTATAAGTAGACGGCTTTAAGCAGAGTTGAAACATATTTGCAAGCGATCCTTTAGGGTAACACAGGAAGAGTTTGATGAAAGTCATCATCAAATACGAAGGTGACACCTCTCATGTTTGCCTTAACCTTTTCGGCCTTTAAGTGCTCTATCTACACCTTCTATAGCCAAGCGGTATTTCATTGAACATTCGACCTACATTAGGAGAAAACCTCCAGAAGGAGTTCTCCCAATTGCCCGTTTTTTCTTCTGGAACATACGGAGTCATCCTGTACGGTCTGAATGTACGGTAATTATGTGCAATTCCTCTTTCAGCTGAGAATTTTTATACCAAATGTACTTCATGCTTTTCATTTCAATTTTTTATGCATAATAAAACCTTAAAGGATAGCCTGAAATGCATGCAAAATTACAACTTTTAGAAACACGGGTTAGTCTCGTCTATCTGCACTACTTGAATTCAAAAACTAATTTTACCGATGCGAATCTCAGTTATAATTCGCTTAAACAAATTTTGAAGAATAAAGATTCTGTGGTTCTTAATGATTTACTAAGTCCAAGGATTCAATCCAATAAAATTTATCCTCTGCAGCCTCTAATACATAGATGGCTTTTGGCGATTCTTTTGCCGATGTTGTGATTTTTGTCTCTCATGCGTTTCCTCCCACAGCATTCAGCGAGTAAATAACTTTTGCCTTCTTATCATTAAGATTGCGAGACAGTTGGCGGCTGTTTTTACATGTATAAGAATAAAACAGTACGAAATATATACTGGTAGAGAAAGGAAACTATTGGTTTAAAAAATGAGATGAATACATATCTGCATAATTTATAACCTATAAGAATGCGCCTTTCATATAGTAAAGGAGGTTTTCAAATAGTTACAATGGTTCGGGAGATTACCTCGAACATATTGAAACGGATTCGGTGCGACTTCCACTTTCTTGAAATGAAGACACAGTTCTTGATAAAAACACAGGAGCTTTATTTACACTATGTACAGGAGAAATCGTTAACAACTGCTAAATTAATCATCAGCAATTAAGCAAATATCACTCAACACCGTAAACTTAACGGTTACACACGTATTTACTTCCAAATACGAAAACAACACAGCGAAATGCTTCGCTATAAACAGAGCAAATAAGCTCTCCGTTCGAAATCTCAATCGAAACTCAACTTTTTATCCTGCAGGACGCTTTTATAAACATCGAAAGAAATCTCTCAAATATTCTACAAATTTCCAAATGCTTCTCGAAATGCGTAGACCGTTATCAAAATTTATCAATGAACAAAAAAATAAATAGGGGGATCGTATACTTTAGCCGAATGTTAAGGGGTTGTATATTCATTACGGGAAACTATTTACAGGTCACGTTACTACAATAATTACTATTTACAGAATTTGTAACAATATAAACACACAAAATTCCGCTCTCTCTCTTTATAATATTAGTATAGATATATTGACTGATATATATCGGCGAACCCCGGTGATGACACTATTTCAGGCTATTTAAATCGCTTGAACGAAAACTAGAAGCAAAACAAAGTATTTTCTTGCACAAACAATACTCTGCCCACGCCCCTGCACCCTTTTCCGGGCCATTAGTTCCATCTATAGCTCGTCTACCCCTACAACGAACGAAATTAATCAACATTCGAAATGTCTCGGCGTCCCGAGAGGATCCTCTGTTGCCATGGCAAAGCCTATACAACGTTTTTCACCTTTAAAACCTCTTCAATGAAAAAAAGTTTTGTGATGTCCTTTACCGGACGTTCCCGCTTGTTCTGAATCGTACGCTAAACACTTACATGTCCAATTTCGAAACCGGGTCGGAAGAAACATGTGATAGCGCTTAAGTTCAAAGGCGGACAGTTTAACGAAAAGTTATCTTTTGGCACACTATCTATCTTTTAGAACTAAACACACATATAAAAAAATTATATTAATTTGAATTTTTGGCATCTTGAATTCAAATTATGTTTTTCGCAATCACGAGCGTGTGTGTGTATGAATGCGCGTGTGTTTTTATGTAAGCGCATGTGTGAGAGTTTGTGTAGGCGCATGTGTGTGTGTGTTTGTGTAGGCGCATGTGTTTGTGTTTGTGTAGGCGCATATGTGTGGGTACGTGTGCAAGTATGCATGTGTGTGCGTGTTGTGTATGCAGTGCTGTGTGTGTAGGCGTTCGTGTGTGTGTGCGTGTATGTAGGATATGTGTTTGTGTCTGTGTGGAGGCATGAGTATGTGTGTGTGTAGGAGTGTGTGTTTGTGTCTGTGCGCAGGCATGAGTGTGTATGTGTGTGTGTTTGTGTCTGTGCGCAGGCATGATTGTGTGTATGTGTGTAGGCGTGTGTGCGTGTGTGTGTAGGATACGGACACAACCTGATGGTGCTGGCGGGAAAATAAAATGATAGGTGTTCAAAACAGTCAAATGAGAACAATAAGCAATCGTGATTGCTCAAAAAAAAAAAAAAAAAGAGAAGGAAAAATAAAAATAGAATATTATTGATTGAACCTCATAGTTTGTCTTGCAAAGATTGAACAAAGAAAAGAATGCACAAAAGATAAATTAAAATTATTTAAAATAAAAAAGAAAGAAAGTGTAAAAAAGCAAAAACTTTTAAAAGATACCTATCTTATTTATGAAGTTCCAAAAGTTTCGGAAATTCTAAGGATTAGCCAAAACTGCAGCCATCCAGAAGAAGAGAAATGAAATATTTTTTTCAGCGTGTATCAGAGAATTCCAAATCGCTAGAAAAATGCAAACGATTTCATTTTTGCTGTGAACGATTATTGATGCGTAAAATCTCTTACCCAATAAACTTCATATTTACTCTTTTTCTTTTCTGTTCTTGGCAACAATGAAAAAGCCGACCCAAACTGGCAGATTAGGGTAAGTACGGGGTGTTTTAAAATGAATGGTACGAAAAGAATAGCACTAATTCTGCAATTTATCTATTTAGCAGTAGCAAATTGGTTCTGAAGCTACAATCCTACTACTTTTATACAGTAACAGCGAAAACTCTTTTTATAACGAAATCGTCTCTAGGTGCACTGTTAGGGGGGTAAGAGGGGGGTAACAAGATGTGTGAGATCACACATTTTTTCCAAAACAATCTTCATTCATATAATAGCCAAAATCACTGATCGAGTAACGCAATCAGTGATTTTGGCGTCACCAACTCGTTTGAATCCGCACCAATAAATGAAACTCGCGCATGCGTGACGGCATTATTTCATTGTTGAAGCACCAAAAACTCAGTAAGTTATTTATAACTTGATAATATTTATTAGCAATGTTTGACATGCAGGGAAACCCTTTATTTTGACGAGGCTGAACTCGATCCGGTAACTGTTTTTCTGGTAAGACTCATTTTAGGGCAATGAAGAAACGAAAAAGTGGTCTACAACTAACGCTATCTACAGGAGTTTAGGGTCAATCCATCGGTCAGGGTTAAAATTTCAACTATCAAAATATCACCCAACAGGCAATGGCTTCGTTGAAATGTAAATGCAATTTTCACCCGCCATATCTCGACGGACGATTTTCTAGTATGCTAATAAAAAAAGCATGACATAAGACAAAGGGGGAGGGAAGTGTCAGGGCTGTCCACAGTGGGGGGGGGGGGAATGTCGCATGTTGCACCGTCAAAAAAAAATTATTTTTTTTTTTTTGGGGGGGGGACTTATTTATTTAAAACATTTTAGTTATTTTTTTATTTAAATTATTTATTTTATTTTATTTTGTTTATATTTCATTTCATTTATTTATTGAGTTTTTATGTATGTGTGTGTGTATGTCATTAAAAGTCAGAACTTTTCTAATAAAAAAAATAATAACAATAAATAGTACTTAAAAATAGATAGATAAAAAATATTTTTTAAAAATAAATTAATTAAAAAATACAGTTAAAATTAAAAAATATATACGTAAAGGGGAATGATTGTTGAGAAAAGGGGGGGGGAATCTGCCATTGAACTTGGGGGGGGGGATGGGCACCCCTGGGAAGGATGTCACTTCAAGACAAAAGTGGGTAGGGTGGTCAAAAATGCTGAAAAATGTGACATCATTTAAGGACATCCCTTAAGTGAAATAATGTTTCGAATACGAAACTTCACGGGAACAAAGGAGTAAGCCTTTTGCCGCAAAAAAACACAAAACCACTCAACTATGTCACTAGATCGCTCCAACAATAAACAAACATCCTTCGCAAATCATGACCTACAGGTCGTGAAACTCGAAAAAGTCTCACTGAAGACACAACGGCCGCGAGTCTCCTGCAACTTCGGAGGGTGGAGACGAAACGAGCCGCAGCCTTCAAACAGCGCTCGCTCTCAAGGATACTTAGTTTCGTTATCTGACAATAAACGCGCTCGTTTCCAGAACTCTAATGCAAAGCAAATGAACGAGCGTGTTTACCTGGGCGTGATGACGACAGCAATAAATGCCTCATTAGTTTTACATTAGGGTATGATATTGTTTGGGTGCATGCAGGCGTGCCGTGGTAAATAGAAACCGCGATTCGGGGCGGTTGGAAATAATATATTAATCACAAAGGGAAAAAACGACTATGTTTTTGTGTAAATAAAAATTGCTTAATAATGAAATGGCCTCTCTTTTGATATTTACGGTAGGCTGGGATGATTATGACTACTTATGACTTCCTTATTCTGAACTCTTTATTACGTTTCTTTAAAATAATAATAATAAAGTAAATGTTTTCATGGTAAAGGGTAATTTTTTTTTGAGAAAATACAAAAAAAAAAAGGTGGGGGGGGTGGGGGGGGGAGAGAAAATAACTTCTAAACTTACAGGGCTGGTTGTAATTACCGTACCAGAAATCACAAAAGATTAAAACTTGGGGTAGTTTTGACCACATGCGTGGCATCTAGTTTCCTTTTTTTTTCTTTTTGCTTTTTGTTGCTGTTGTTTCTATCTGCACGTGTTTTGACAGAGTCATTAAGACCACTAAAGGTTTGGCTGCTTAACCTACCTTCAAATTATTATACAGTAAACTCCCGATTATCCGCTGAATAGGGTGGCACGGTAACCGCGGATAAGCGAAACAGCGGATAATCCGAATAATAAGTAAAAAAACGATACTTAGTGTATGCAATAGATAAAAAATATTAATGACACTCACACATTCATTCAAATTATAGCTAAAAGCCTTGCTACATTGCATCCACTAACATTGAATATAAAAAATATATGTAAAATCTAAAAGCGAACAACAACACAATCAAAAGTTTCACAAAAAAAAAAAAAAAATGTGAAAGGATCCGCGGATAATCCGACATCCGATAATCGAGAGTTTACTGTAGCTGTTTTCTTGTAACCTCCTTTTAAACTGACGAAATTATAAAATCTAGGGTTTAATCTTTTCTGTTTGTGAGTCAGAAAATCCATTTTATCTAGATCCACTGGTTCTAAATCACTTTGGTGTATCGTAAATTTAAGCTTCAGTGGTGACTGGATCAGAAGATATTAAAAACCTAAGGATCTCCACTCATTTCTTAATTGAGGTCTTCTGACTTTTTTTTCTTTTTTTTTCTGTATTCATGTTGTTTTCCTTATTGGAATCTTGCTGGCATTTACAACATGTTCACCTTTAGATTTTCCAGTTATCGCTTCCTTTCCATTTTTTTCTGTACTTGTTTAGTTTCATATTTTTCAAGTTTTCCGTAGCGTGTTTTGCTGTTACTACTTCGTATATTTCGAGTTTTGCCTTTCTTAATTCGTTAATGTGCTTCTAGTTTGCGTACCTTTTACCCTTATAACTTGGAATTTTTCACGTAGACCACAGTAACCCCATTATGGTAAAAAAAATAATAAAATGAATAACTGCTTTCAGGTACTAAACTTTGTTACAAAAAAAATAATAACCGTAATAACATAATCAGAAGTTTAAAAAAAAAAAAAAAAAAAAAAAGACATCATAAGTTTAGTTTTAAATACATTTGCACCTATACCACAATAATTTGTTTGAGGGCCGAAATCACTTTTAACCAACATAGCTGAATATGGGTTTCGAAGCTTTATGCATTCTTTTAAAGTGGTTTCAAAGCTGACGTGATAATTTTATTTGACAACCATTTAAAGGTTTCTCAAACAAAATATGCACATAGACCATGATAAAATGTACTTTCTAAAGCTTTACCCGATGAACTATTTTTTTAATGGCGCTGGGTCACAATTAGCCTATTTATAAGTACCCTGACTTACCCACATTCAAAAAGTTCCATCGATTTGTTTGTCTTTTGTTATTTGAATACTAAGAGATGTGCACCGCGCTACATAGGTTTTAAATACAACATCTTATTCCAAAGAGTAACAAATAACAAAGAAAAGTTTTGCGTACGTTTTTTGAAAAAAAAATTTGATGCACAGGCATTATTAAACTTTGACAGTAATAAGAAGGGTTACTTCATTCACTGTAAAAAAAAAATAATAATAATAATTTGAATTTTGACATCTTGAATTCAAATTATGTTTTTCGCAATCACGAGTATGTGTATGTAGGCGCATGTGTTTGTGTGTGTGGGGGGGTATGAGAGTTGTGTGTAGGGGTATGTGTATGTGTGTGTAGGCATGTGTGTTTGTGTCTGTGTGCAGGCATAAGTGTGTGAGTAGTTGTGTGTATGAATGTGTGTATGTGTGGGGGGGTAGGTGTATGAGTGTGTAGGCTATGTGTTTGTGTCTGTGTGCAGGCATGAATGTGTGGGTAGTTGTTTGTATGAGTGTGTGTATGTGTTTGTGTGTGTGTGCATGTGTAGGTGTCTGTATGTATGTGTGTGTGCATGTGTAGATGTCTGTATGTATTTGTGTGTGTATGTGTTTGTGTATGTGTGTGCATGTGTAGGTGTCTGTATGTATTTGTGTGTGTATGTGTTTGTGTATATGTGTGTAGGTGTATGTGTATGTATGTGTTTATGTGTATATGTGTGTGCGTGCGTGTGTGTGTAGTTGTCTATGTATGCGCGTGTGTGTAGGACATGGATGCAACCTGGAGACGGCTTTCGCTATAGGAGTAGCATCGTGAGGAGCCGGTCGACGGTGATGGTGCAGAGGGTGGCGGTGGGAAAATAAAATCAAAGGACATCAAAACAGTCACGTGAGAACAATAAGCAATCGTGACTGCTCAAAAAAAATATCATCTCTTAGTATTTTCGCATTGAAATTTGATTACCTTTTGCGAATTTAAGTGAGTCTCGGACTTTGTGTTCTTCAAAACAATGATCCCAATTACTCTTAATTGCCGCAAAATTTTGAACAAAATATCATCTCATGCAATTTCTTACGCGTATCAGTTGACAGATGTAATTATCGAAATGATACGGTAATTCATTCGAGGAGACAATTGTAATTTTATGGATTTAAGTTACAGTTAAAAAGATCAGAACCCTTAAAAATTTCAAAAAAGATCTATTAAAATGTTTAAGCTTCTAAGTATTTTCGTGCGGAATATGGTAATAATTCAATGTAGAATGTACATGGGAAGCATCCATACATTTCTATATAGACCTGAACACAAATTTTAGGTCAATGAACTGCAGTTACATGAAGCTAGTCATAGAATTATCGATGAATCGATAGCTGTAATTTCGCGAGCAAGAAGATATCGGTGATTTCGGAGCTGAAAATTTCGCGAATTTTGCACGAACAGAAACGAAAGTTGAAAAATCCACCACAAAAAGATATTTCGCGAGGCAAAAATTTCTGCGATTACGACGTGCTCGCAAAAAAGAGTTCTTTTACAGATTTTCTTCCCAGGCCTAGTCCTATCAAATATGACAAGATTTTTAATTTGGCTTTGCGTTTTATAATTTCATTTTAATCTCCTAATTTTTACACCAATTTTTAAATTTTTAACATTTTTAGCCACATATTTTAGCTATAGTAGAGAGTAAGGTAGAAAGGTTTTCTTATAATAAAGATTTAACTAAAAACCAGACTTACCAAAATACAGATCACCCCAAAGCGGAAAAAGTTTAAAAGCCTCTCCAAATTTCTCTACGAAAGCATTTCATACGCCCGTTCAAGTTTAAGGACTTACATTTTAAGGCTACTTATTCTAATTTTTAATGAAAAATATTTTTTAATAAATTAAGCATACAAAACATAAAATAATATAGAACTTGAAAGCTATGATTTTATACATGACAGAAAAATTCCCACATAACTAGGCTATCTTTCGTATTACATGTGAGGAATCAAAGATAAAAGTCAACAACTGTCATAAGCAGAAATACTACGCGGTGCTTCAAAATCATCCATGAAATGTTTCTTCCACCTCACTCCGCGACATCAAGGTACAAAATCAAATACAGCGTTTATTTGTTTCTCTGGCCGTTTCCAATTTTGAAGGTTTGACAGGATAACCAGGGTTGCCAGATTTAAGAACAGTAAATACGGGACAGGATCATAGGCGCCCATATGCAAAATTTTAAGAGGGGGGAGGGCTCAAAATTTCCCTCCTAGGTTTAGCAGAATATTTTCCTCATGGAAACCGATTTCAGTACAGATTAGAGATATTAAAATTTGACACTTCTAACAACTTATTCATTAATAAGTGGAAAAGAAATCTTTACACATGTTTTCAAAGAAAAAAGCACTAAAAGCAAGGAAGTTCTCATTTCTAAGGGGGGGGGCTTTAGCCCCCACTTGCTCCCCTGTATGGGCGCCCTTGGACAGGATTATAGGAGTGAGAGTGGCGGGGGAATTACTGGATATTAGGGTGGATCGAAAAAAACGAAATTTTGAATCTTAATTTGGAATACCTGCCAAAAGCTGTGCATGTGTAAGTACAAAACACATGTAAAATATTATCAAGTTTGAACAACTCTTTGAGGGTCCTACCAAGGCTTAAATTTCTCCAAAAATAGAAAAAAAGGTCAATTTTCCAAAATTTTTATGAAAATACTAGTGTTTAAAATTTTTGCTATAACACGGTTAAAATGCTTCCTTTGAACACTGTTTTCATGTTTCTTCCCAATTATTTACAGTCTTTACTCCATTAAATTCGCACATAAGCCCTTAAGTTTCTCGAAATTAACCAAAAACTGACTTTTTTTAAGCTTTTTTGCACATTGCAATATTTCTTCTTTTAAAGTCCAGTTTTCTTTTTTACAACGCTTGTACAGAATGCAGTTTTAAACGGAAGTGAAGTTAAACTTGATTATATTAACAGCCCAGAATTCAATCAGTCAGTTTGTCAGTCAGTTTGTCCCATCCATTCATAAAAGCGCTTTGAAATTAATTTTTGATTCAAACGATGACACGATACTTTGAGGTTTGATTTTTGCTCATATGAAGCCATCTTTTGCCAATTGACTAATCACAAACAAAGAAACTTCTGTCACGATATTAGCACAGCGTTCCACGACCTGCGTGTGACAGGGGAACTAATCGAACGCAAAATCGGCGTTGGTGTTTTTAATCAGTTGTTGAATATTTTAATTACATAGGCCAGCTAAAATAGGAGAGGGGTGGCAGTTATTGCACATTCCTGCCGGTTGATAACATCATAGTAGTCTGATGCATTAAAGTTAATCTTTGAATTATAGAATTCTCTTATTTCTGCATGAACAGAAGCCACTTGTCTGGCCTTCAAAATCTTCGCAAACCCAGTTCTCAGATGTACTTCGTTCATCAGTGATCACAGTTCAGAAAATTTTTTACGGGTGGCAAAAATAGGCATTTCGTTGAATGACAGGATCAATAATTTTTTCAGATTTTCACTTACGTAACGAGATGCTGTAATAACACTAATGAGGAACAGCAAAGTTTTGTTTCAATTCCAGAAGAAGAAAAATTTGCAACGGCTATACTCCCGCCAACAGAGTCATCAACATCGTTTGGTGTTGATGTCACTTCAGAGGTGCATGGAACAAATAAGGCTTTCTCTGCCAACGCTATCAACAGTGTGCTACCAGTACGACATTTCTGGCAGATGTGCGATGTGCTGCAGCAATTGCTTCAGAAACATTACAGGATTTTGGTCCTGTATCAAATAATAATCGCTCTAAAGTTGTTGATAGGAATAAAATTCGAAGACAGCGACAGAAGTTTCACAGGTGTCACAGACGAAGTAAGTGCTTCTCTTCAAAACCTGCAAACTAGAAATGAAAGGGTTTGAAAAGTACATTTTTCGATAGCCGAAAAGACAAAACTATGACAAAAGAAATGGTTGGGGACAGATACCATATAGAAGAACCATAAGCGAGGAATCCATGGTTGAAAATCCCAATTCTCTTTATTTGGGTCATGTGACACCAACTTCTGGAACGGGAAAATATGTCGCGACAGCAATGTGATTTTTGAACAGAAAATTTGTTTAAGCCTTAAGGATCTTTTAGCTTTTGGCTGTGATAGCACGCCCACGAATACCAGAAAAAAGAACGGTGCAATTGCGGCCATAGAGAATTAAATTGGACATTCTGTCCCATGGTTAATTTGCGAACTGCATGCGAGCGAGCAGCCTTTGCGTCACCTGTTCACATTACTTGATGGTGAAACAACCCATGGGTCCATGCTGGTCCTGCTGGTCCATGTGAATTTTCGCAGGACCAATAGGTAAATTGCTAGACAGGTGCGACAATTTACCACTGGTCCAGTTTGAAGCAATTACGCTCCTTGTCGTAGGTGCTAGGCTGTTAATGTAATGAAGTATAATTTCATTTCCATTTAAAACTGCATTCTGCACAGTCATTGCAAAAAAAAGGACTTTAAAAGGAAAAAAGATTGCAATGTGCAAAAAAGCTTGAAAAACATCAGTTTTTGGGAATTTCACGAAATTCTACGAACTTGTGTGCGAACCTAATACTGCAAAGAATGTTAATAATTTTGAAGATACATGAAAAGCATGTTAAAAGGAAGCATTTTAATGGTATTAGAACAAAAATTTTCAACCTTATTATTTTCATAAAAATTTTGGAAAAATTGACCTTTTTTCCTATTTTTGGAGAAATTCAAGTCTTGGTAGGACCCTCAAGGAGTTATTCAAACTTGATAATATTTTACATGTGTATTGTTCTTACACATGCACAGCTTTTGGTGGGTATTCCAAATTAAGATTCGAAATTTCATTTTTTTCGATCCACCCTACTGGATATGGTGTATTTTTAAGGTGTGCTCTCCGACGTAGTACGTTTCTTCATGATAAATCTGAAAAAATTATTCATAACAAAGCATTAAACCTTACAAAATGTCTCCCATCAAAGCATAAAAACAGTTTTTATTGCGATTGGACCACGCATGCACAGAGATATATTTCCAACATTAGTCAATGAGCAAAGAAGAAGCAATCATTTGGCTCCTCATGGTCTGCCGCCCAAAACAAAAACCAAATTGAAACGAAAATAATTTTTGCGTCTGCTGCAACATGATTTTTGTATTGCTCTTTATTTCACATTTTTTGTTTTATTTTATTTTTTCCTTGAAAATAATGTCTTGTTTTGTAAAATATTGTAATTTGCTAGAATACGGGACTTTAGCCGTCCCGTATGGAAGTTCTCCGGGACGCGGGACAATTTTTTAAAATACGGGACTGTCCCTTGAAATCCGGGACGTCTAGCAACCCTGAGGATAACTGTCCCTTTTCAAGTATATTGAACTATTAGGCTACGCCTCTGTAGTCCCATATAGCAGCCTCCGCCCTGACAGTCGGAAATGGTTGAGAAGGCTCGGGAAATTGCCAGACTTGGCCATTAGACAACAGGTGATTAAACATGGGGCCAAACGGTATCATCTAGGGCAGGGGCTCCCTAACTTTTCTGATTCGTGGCATCCTTTGAAGAATTAAAATCTGTTTCGAGCCTGGGACCATCTAGTTTCGAGTCTAATGTGTTACCACCGACAGGGCATGATTACTGCACAGTGCACAGGCCTACTAGGCCTGGGCCTGGGGCCCCCTCTTCCTAAGGGGCCCCAAATTACTTAAAGAATTATACATAGCATTACAACTGTACAAAAAATACACACATTTTTAAAATAATAGCCTTCAGGGGTCCTCCAAATTATTGTGGGCCTTGGGCCTCACTTTTAGTTAGTCGGGCCCTGACCACTGAGCTATGAAATGAGAGGATTTGAATTATGCTATTTTCAACACAACGTTAAGCAAAAATTTAAAAATATTTTAATTTTCTGATTTGAAGAGGAAATAATTTGACAACGAACCACAAATAGGAAATTTAAAAACGTCAACTCCTACAAATAGGATTTTTTTTTTTTTTTGTTAAAAAAGTCCAGTTTTAAAAAACAGCATTTTCCAATGCACACAACAAGCAGCTCCTCCTTCCCTCACATTACGGCACTGATCAAAAGTCAATGGTGCAGTTTGAAATCACTTTCGTTTTGAAATCTTGACGTCACTGATCAAAAGTCAATGGCGCATATTGAAATAACTTTCGTTTTGAGATCTTTACGCCGTTTCGTTTTTGAAAGGTCATTCAAAGATGGGATGAGATTTATCCCAGCGCAGTAGCAACAGTGAGTAATGTGACCTGGCCTTTAGACCTCGACCTGTTGGGAGGATGAACGATGTGTCGCTGCCTCTTCGCAAAGGTAAACAAACAAACAAGAGCACAGAAGATAATGTCTCTTCTTCGTTCAATGTTCCACATCGACACTGTGGCGGTGGGTTCTTTCGACACTTTTAATGAGGTTTAACGAAACCGCATTCTAGTCAAGGGTGTGAACTCGGCTTCTGAAGTGCGTCAACTTTTTTACGATTTCCTTCTTTCGAAGCATTCAGCTGCTACCAACTCAAATTCAGTTCGCTGGAGTGCTAATACGAATCTATTTCTCAAATTGTTGCTTCAATGTAAAACAATACTATCCAGTCATAGTGAGTTACAGAAACTATGAGCAACTTCACATTTTTACTGCATTCGATTTCAAAAGAAACGGTAGGAGACCCAAAGCTGAACTCCATTGGCAAGCCAACAACATCAATTTCAAACTTTTCATTTTACAATGTAAATTGGCAACACTGAACATGACTCTTGGAATCATTTAAACATTCTTTAAAGGCCGTGGTAGCCTGATCGGTAGGGCATTGGACTCGGGGCCGGAGGGGCTCGGGTTCGATCCCCGCTGGTCGAAGACCCACCGTCGTCATTAAAGGGGACTGGGCGACGTTAAATATGCTCGTGGTCTCAATGTCCTCCAAGTGAAACGATACCTCTGGGGGTGCTAGTACCAGGTAGCTATTAGCTGTTGGACTAGTTCTAAATTCTCATTAACTGTTCGATCCGGTGATGGTGCTGCCATCTATCGGTATACAAAATAATGGAGGCAAGGCACATAGTATGCAGATCCCTCGACATAATACAGTTGTAGTCCGTTGTGACTCTTGAATAGAAAAATAGAAACATTCCTTAGCGACAGTTTGGAAGCTGCTCTCGAGTGCCGACTTGAAGTTGTAAAATTTCTTAGTCTATATTGCATGCAATATACTAAATGACAGACCGTTTTTAATGCTACAAAATAAAAAATGGAGAGTTTTTACACGTTTAGGCGTTTTTTTTTTTTTTTTTTTTTTTTTAAATTCTGAATCGTAGTCGGACTGCTTTAGCCCAATGGCTCTGGTAGCGCTTCGCGCTCGCACGCCGCAGGCACATTCCCGGGAAGGGCATGGTCGATTCAGCCGTGGGTCGATAAATTGAGTACCAAGCGTGCTTGGGAACTAAACCTTGGGCGTTCCACGTTCGGCTGATCACCTACCCGAAGCATCTGTCTAGCATCCCAGAGCCCTTTGTAAGGAAGACTGAGATGGGCACAGTACGCCTTGGCCCCTATGGGTTGTCGTACCACTAGTTTTGATTTCTTTAGTGGAACTGCTTTTGATTTAAATACTGTTACAAATTCTGTAAATAGTAATTATTGTAGTAACGTAACCTGTAAATAGTTTCCCGTAATAAATATACAGCCCCTATACATTCGGTCGAAGTATATGGGCCCCCTATTTTTCATTGATAAGATTCGTGAATGAATAAAAAAGAAGAAATAAAATAACGGTCTACTATTTTCGAGAAGCATTTGGAATCTTGTGGAATATTTGAGAGTTCTCTTTCGGTGTGTATAAAAAGCGTTATGCATGATAAAGAGTTTCAGTTTCGAGTTAGTTTTTGCTTGTGAATCGTTGCAGCGGAAAGCTGGAGAGCTTTTATTGCTCTGTTTTGTGAAGCCTTTTGAGCTGTATTTTTGCGTATTTGGAAGTAAATACGTGTGTAACCGTTGAGTTTACGGTGTTGAGTGATATTTGCTTAATTGCTGATGATTAATTTAGTGGTTGTTGACGATCTTTCCTGTACATAGTGTAAATAAATTTCCTGTATTTTTCTCACGAACTGTGTCGTCCTTTCAAGAAAGTTGAAGTCGCACCGGATCCTTTACAATAATTTATTTCGCGTCTCGGGGGGCTTCTGGCATGGTTTAAAGTGACCCGAGGGCCAGAATCACTTTGAAACAGGTAAACCATTGACGTAAAATGGTTTCTATGAAAATCTTAACAACCTCAGAAGAAGAAAGAAAACAAACTTATAATTGCACACTTATCATCGGAGAAGATCATAGTTATCTGGTGTCTCATATCTCTCTGGCATACACCAATAACTATGCAGATTTCGTAAGGATGTCGTTGAACTTGCGCTTTTTCCTTCATTCGGCATAAAATGCAAGTTGTACCTCTCGCCCCTTATCATCAATGCTTGTTTTGTGATTCATCCGTTCCGAACAAAAGCAATTCGCTGACCTCGTGATTACTTATGGTAACTTATGTCAAATTCACAGGGAAAACAAAAAACATTTAGAATCAAAATTAGACCTGAAAATAGTAATTAAGTTGAATATAAAGAGAAACCTAATGTTGTCATAATCCATGGACGTACAATTTGATCTTGGAACTGATCACTTCTTAAAGCGAGGTAATGGTTACTCCCTCTAAAACGGATTTTTAACCTCTGGTTCGGAGTTCCGGCACCGGTCAAACTTGATTGGTCCTTAGACAGTCGGAAATTTTCACTTGTCCGCGTAAAAGACTTTCCTTATTCAAAAAAGATTAACAATGAAATTTAGCTGATACCTAAAGCTTTTACTTGTAGGAGAATGGTGGGGCAAAGTGAATAGTTAAGATGACTGAGTTTTTTCAAAATGAACAAATCGAAAATTTGTTTTGAAAATTACAGTACATAAAGAAAGAACATTGTATTTTATAATAAAACTTGCTTAGAAACAATATTTTTTATTTTTGGCAGTAAATTTGAGTCTTCAAAAAAAAAAAAAAAAAGTGGAACATTTTCCCTTTTTTCTATGGGACAAAGTGAAAAATAAAGTATTTTTTTAATGAAATATTTTGTATTCGATTATAAAATATATCTTTGATCAAAAGAATCAGTAAATAAAAGGTTGAATGAATAATTGAACAGACAATGAAACAATAAACGAATTATTTAATGAATAAATCAATTAATATATGAAGAAAAATAAATGAGTGGGTAAAAGAAATGAATGAATAAGAAAATAAGTGAATGAATGAATAAATATAAGTGAATTACTAAATGAAGGAATGTATATTAATTAATTAATAAATAAATGAAAACGTAAGTGATTTGCATAAATGACTGAGTGAGTAAATGAAATAAACTATTTCACTTTGCCCCGTATGTACTTGACTAATTGTACAATTTATTTAAAATACAAGCTTAATCTTTACTAATAATAAAGCAGAAAGTCTCTCTGTCCGGAGGATGTCTGGATGTCTGTAGGATGTCTGTGACACGCATAGCGCCTAAACCGTTCGGCCGATTTTCACGAAATTTGGCACAAAGTTAGTATGTAGCATGGGTGTGTACCTCGAAGCGGTTTTTCGAAAATTCGATGTGGTTCTTTTTTTATTCCAATTTTTCTTTACTAATAATGAAGCAGAAAGTCTCTCTGTCCGGAGGATGTCTGGATGTCTGTGACGCGCATAGCGCCTAAACCGTTCGGCCGATTTTCAGGAAATTTGGCACGTTCGGCCGATTTTCAGGAAATTTGGCACAAAGTTAGTATGTAGCATGGGGGTGTGCACCTCGAAGCGATTTTTCAAAAATTCGATGTGGTTCTTTTTTTATTCCAATTTTAAGAAAAAAAACTATCATAAATTACGAAATTATCATAACGTGGAACCGTAACATGGGCACAAGCCAATTGGCGAGATACGAAATTATCATAACGTGGAACTGTAACGTCGGTACAAGCCAATTGGCGAGAAAATTCACCATACATTATTTGTAAATATACAAGCGAAACAAAAGAGCTTTAATTTTTCTATTACGGGCGAAGCCGTGCGGGTGCCACTAGTATTAACTAAATTAATACTGCATTGAATATTAGGAGGTCTCAATAAATATTTAAAATGTTTATAACAAGAACTTTATCATTTTAGAGGAACAAAAAAAATTTCTGACTTACAATAAAATATTACAATATGGTATCATTTCTTAATAAATTGCCTGTACTACCAAATGCTTTAATCTTCGGTGGTGTTTTTTTCCTGACTAGAATAGACTACATATGGTTCAACATAGTTAAAATAATACCAGATAGGTGGAGCTAGAAGCAGATTAAATATTTCACCATTTTATTTTCTCCCTACTCCCCTACTTGACGAATTGAGCCACTAGTAAGGTAAATTAGTTTAGAAACTAATTTGTAAGTAGTCTCAACTTCAATGAAAAAACATCTGCCTCCCCTCCAGCTCAGTTCCCGACTATTCCACACTAATGTACCCATACCAGGGACGAAATTGCAGTCTCTGGATGTCGTAACTGGGCTGTCGGTACATGCCTATAGTTTTGTGGCTGAAGTTTGGGAACACTCCAGTGTAATTATATTTGTCTTGTTTTTTTTAGTGGACTGGATGTGCTTATTTTTTTTTTAGCTTCGGACATTTTTTTTCAGTTTGTTTATTATTGCAGTAAGTGATAAAAAAAACGTTACAATCAATGAGATAACATCTGCATTCAGCTTGGTTATTGACTATCCCATACTGACGAGTCCATAGCAAGGACCAAACTGCAAGTCTCTGGATGTCATTACCGGGCTGTCGGTATGTTGTACACATGATTGTGTGCTTCGGTCTTGTGTTGAATCTTTATCTTTACTAATAATAAAGTTGAAAGACTGGATGTCTGGATCTCTGTCTGTTACGAGCATAGCGCCTAGACAGTTCAGCCGATTTTCATGCAATTTGGCATAAAATTAGTTCGTAGCATAGGGGTGAGTACCTCGAAGCGATTTTTCGAAAATTCGATTTTGTTCTTTTTCTATCCCAATTTCAAAAACATTTTACCGAGCGAACTATCATAACATGGACGAGTAAATTACCAAATTATCATAACGTGGAACCATAACATGGGCGAGCAAATGAACATAGCAAATTGGAGAGAAATTCATCATCCATTGTTTGTAAATATACAGGCGAACCAAATGTTGAGGAATTTTCTACTGCGGGCAAAGCCGTGCGGGTACCGCTAGTGTTTCAATAAAATACTAAATGCTTTCATAGAGTGTAACTACTCGGGATAACAAAAATGAAAAATAGCCAGCATAGCTATCACAAAGAAGAATAAATAAATAAATAAATGGCTCAATTAAAGGACAAATAAACTAGCTGTTTCATTCAGAACTCCTTGATTGAGTAGATAACTTGATGGAGTTTGTAAAGGCTGCAACAACAGCCCGATCAAGATGGGTGAAGGCAGATTGGGTGACATGAATGGGGTGAAATAACATTGGGTGAATTTTTTGGGGGTACAAAGAAATAATGTAGAAATATTGGAGTGAAGTTCAACCAACTTCACCCATGAGTTGAGTAAATAAACATTGGGTAAAGGCACTCAGTATTCAAAAACGCGTTACAAATCAATCACCTTTCGAAAGGGCCTTCGATGGGCACTTTCTCCCGCCCACATGAGCAGATGACTCCTGGAAAGAGCGGGAAAAAGAAAAGATCGGCTTTTTAATTTTCTCGAGGCCGAACCACGCGGAACTCAAGAACAAGGTCGGTCGTACAGTTCGTGAGAAATACGAATATAGCCGCGAATCCCTCCAAAACACGAATTCTACGTCTGCAATCCTCTTCCCATTCGTTCCTTTGTTGTTTCGGGCTGTCCGTTATACAACAAATGCTCTACCATCCTCTTTGGGTTTATCCGTGAACATTTGGAATTACCCAAATCTTTGGGTTTGGTGAATTTTATCGGCAAAGGACAGAAATGAAGAAAAGTAGTTGAAATTAGTTGAAACGAAACATGTAAGCAGAATATTAAAACACAAGAATAGGGCAATTCCACCGTAACGGACGCAACAATCACAGACTTTAAACATGCATATAATTTCAATTTGGTTTTATAAAAAGCTACAACTTTTTTTTCTGCTGCATAGTTTGGTGTTATTAATGCTATCAAAAATTTGGGTGCAGATTGCTTCATTACAAAAAGTAACAAAAATTAAAAACTGCCTTTTACGGACGTAACTCAGAAAATAGCAAAATGTATACGTTGTCATACAATTGCCAATATGCCTGTGAATTATTCATAGATTTCTAAAATTTTCTTTGAAATACTTGTTTAAGAGATTTCAAGCTTTCTAAAACCATTAAGTTTTCATGGATATTGTTTGTAAAATTTATGATAGAAATTTATATATTTGTTACGGACGTAACAAAAAAGTGTTACGGACGTAACATGTCTGATATGCTAATTGCACAAAGCAGATAAAAGCTTATGTATACAAATAATTTTTGTTAAGATAGTGCAATGGTCTAGATTAACACATTATTCTGACCCTTTAAGTTACATTTTAATAGTTTTTAAAGAATTGGGGAGGTAGGGAGCAGCCCCCATGCATATACCGCCATGTAAACAAATATAAAATATAAATTGGTGCGTCATAGAAAGTAAAACTATCCAAGAGGAAATTAAGCAAAACAAAAGTGGAATTATTCAGTTACAAATAATTTTTTTAAATTTTTAACATGGAGGGGGGTTGTGGCTTCTACAAGCGAGTACTTTTATAGTTTGAGAGTTTTCGATGATTTTTTCTATCTCTCAACAAACATATTAACTGCCAAATTTCTTTTAAAATTTAACAGTTGCCTTTGATTTCAATCGGTTTTTAATAGGATTGGCACGTTTTTGGCAAAGGTAAAAAAAAAAGGTCGAAGCTGACATCGGAAAAATGCATTTTGGCCAACATTTGCCTAAGTAATCTTAATCTTGCTTCAAAACTAAATATGATTTATCTGAGGATCAGATGTAGCTAGTTTAATATTTAGTACTTTTAGCTCTAATCTAATTATGCTTTTTAATTTAAGTTTTAAAACTATAAAATATTCAACGCATCAATAAAACAGTAATCTATTTTTTTTTTTTTTTTTTTTTTTTTTTTTTTTTTTTTTTGTGGAGAGTAAATAACAATAAAAAGTAACTGAGTGACTTTGGTTTAAACTATTAAACAGGACAAATTCTTATCTCTAAGTTAGTTTTTGAATAAGAAATAATATCAATCTCAGCAAAAACAACCCTGTTGTAAAAATTTCCCCGCCAAGAAAACCTTTAACTCTTCCCCACAAAAAAGAAAGCCTTCATCCTAAACACACAAAAAAAACCCCTCAGCCATAAAAAGTCATGATATCTAGTTTGCCCGCCAAGTATCTGCCAAACTATCATCCTCCCTGTTCTCCTCTTTCATCACACCTACTTCAGTTAGATCCTCCTCCCACCTTCAACTCCTCAGAAATATGGATAGATCCTTTAAATTCTTTACCTTGTTTGGCGGGAAGCTTTTCTAGTTGAGGTGGTTGCTTGGTGAGTAAAAATATTCTGAAAACACATATTTCAAGCTATACAATGATGTATAATATAGCAAAATAACTGCAATATGAAATTTTGACCTACTGGTTTCACTTTTCATGGAATTGACCAATATATACAGACAAGTTATTAAAATAGGCAATAACGGGGTGATGCCATTTACCTCAAAAAATAGTAACACATGAGTGCAGTAATCTGCAAATTTTTTGCGTTATAACGTTGTTATATTTTCTGATACTTTTCTGTCCAAACGTATTTATCTATTAAATATATAAAACGTCTCTTTAAAATTTATGGAAGTATTTGAGAGTTCCATAACGTCGAGACCAGAGTAACAACGGTCCAAGAGCGAGTTTTAGACTTTTTTTGGCTGACCACATGAAAGAAGTTTTGACTGCTACCGTTGGGGGTGTGGGACGGTCAGTTATTTAGCCAAGTGAGAAACTCAGCTAAACACGGAATTAAATTTCACCATGATGGTATAAGAAAAAAACCAAATACAGATCCTCATCTTCTTTTGGCACTACATTTCTCCTCGCGTTAACAACCAGTTTCTAGATTGTTAACAAAAAAAAAAAAAAAAACACTCAAGTGTTTATATTTACTTCGTAGCCGCGACCGATCCGAATTCGGATAAGCAAATATTCAAATAATTAGCCAGGCAAAGTACATATTGAAATGTATATGTGTAACCAGAGTTGGTAAAAAAAACTGGTTTTTCAAAAAAAACCAAAAAAACCGGTTTTTATGGTTTAAACCGGGTTTTTTTGGTTTAAATACTATTTGCGAGAAAAACAATTAATTTTCGGAAGGTAATTAAGGAGGTTCCATGTAATTAACAATTATTCAATAGTCACATTATACCTAATTTCTTGAAACATTAAAGAGATAAGAACAAAATCTTGTAACTAAATTAAATAATTAAAATAGCTTTCTGCGGGGAAATATTGATTGAAATGTTTGACTTGATTAACATATTAGTATGCATGTATATATAGACCCTTTATGATACGAAATACTTCAAGAAGTGGTTGTGATGCGGGTTAAGATAAAATATAATGAAGATCCAAGAAAAAAACTTTATAAAACCAACATAATATGAATAATTATCGAATAAAGGTAAAAGTTATATTTTTAAGCATAATCTTTTCAAAAGAACAATTTTCGTATTTTTTCTTTCTGATCTTACTAATGCTGATTTTTATATACACAATGTAGCAAATATTGAAGAAAAGCAAAATGTACAACAGTACATGATTGAACAGTCAAAAAATCGATTGCTGTTGTACTGAAAAAGTTTTAAAAAAAAAGTGCTGCTTTATATTCGACTCCGTTCTTATTTTGGAAAGACTTGGAAAAGATATCGACTATCGCTAAAACAAAGAACCAAATCAAAAATACAAAAATTGGTGTAACATGGCTTAAATTACAGCTTATTTACTGGCATACATGTTGCATCCAGCATTGAAGTTTAAAAAATAATAAATGCAAACTCTTTAGGACAAATAAATGTGTAGCAAATTCTATTTCAAGAAATTTTTTTTGCCAAAAACGTTATATCTTCTGCAACAGTGACTGAGTGGTGGAAAAGCCAGGAAAAAGAATGTGAAAAATGCAATGCAACCGTCTTTAAAAGTCTTCAACATTACTAAAATCAGCTTCAGAAAAGTGCAGTGCATATATTTTCGTCATTTAGATATCATTCATAACTCAAAAATTGATTAGGCTTTGGAATAGCTTCAAAACTTGCTTTTTGTTCAAAGTACTAAATAACATAAAAGTAATATTAATTTATAATGTAAAAGTTGCTATGTATTTATGCATATGTTATTGTGGTGTAAAGTTGATTTTATGTAATTGTAAAAAGATTTATACACATATTTATGAAATGAGTTGAATACATTACATATACAGGGTGTCCGAAAAGTCCTCGACACATAACAATGGTATTTTACCATTTTTTTTAAAAACCAATTGGTTTAAACCATGGTTTAAACCAACGTGGTTTAAACCAAACAACCCTGTGTTTAACAGTTTTCAACACAGGAAATATATATTTTTAACAAATTCAGTGGTAGATAGTGGTAGAAATGTACAGTGGTGGTAAAAAAAAAAAAAAATCATCACCCGCGCCGCAAAGGAGAGGAATATTATCCCGACTGCATTCAACGCACAGTCAAGCATCCCGTATCCCAGATGATTTGGGGATGTATTTCTGATCAAGGAGTCGGTGGGCTTCACTTTGTGCAAGGAACAGTAAACGCTCAGGTGTATATTGGCATTTTGGAGGAGAAATTGCTTCCTACTATCCGGGATAACTTTACTTCAGTTCCAAACGTCATTTTCCAGTATGATTCTGCTCCGTGATATAGGGCAAAACTGTAAGTAACAATTTAAAAACCTTTATCCTGCCATTAGACTTAAATTGACATGGGGTTAAGTTTTTTTTTTTCCTATAAACTCACACGCAGGTTCAGAAATGGAAACGAGCTGATGACACACACACACACATGACTTCCTTTTACACCAATTTAATGCTATTTCCCTATTATTGCAATTTTAATGGGATTCTCTCTCTAACTCTTTAAATATCACTAGCAATGGCCACATTGAAAGCAGATTAAAAAAAAAAAAAAAATCGCCAAATTTTTCGCCAAGTTGGCGACAAAACTTGGCAACCAAAAGACTGGCGATATATCGCCAAGTGACCGCCAAATTATAACACCACTTGAGTTTGCATCGAAATTAACAATGATTTCCCCCCAAAAAGGTGCAAAAGACCCCTTTAGAAACACCCGAATGCAACCAAAATAGGAGGTGCACAACTAGACCCCACTACGAGTCTATGTACCAAATTTCAACTTTCTGGGACATACCATTTTTGAGTTATGCGAGATACATACGCACATACGCACATACGCACATACACACATACGCACATACATACAGACGTCACGAGAAAAGTCGTTGTAATTACCTCGGTGATGGTCAAAATGGATATTTCGCGTGTCTATACATTCTTAGGCACTTTTCCGCATGTGGTCGAATCGAAAAAAAAACTCAACATTCATTTGGGGGTGAGCAAAATGGAAATTAAGGGCGATTTTTGAGTGAAAATTTTTTCGCGAATACAATACTTCCTTTTTTGTAAAAGGAAGTAAAAATGAGCATGGGGTCAGCAGTTTGCCTTGGCCCGGAAACAGCCCCGATCTACGTAAACAATGTTATCAGATTCCTGCTGTTAAATGTTTATTTCATAAGTTTTGCAGAATTTCACATACATTCATCGTTAATCGGTCGACCAAAACTTCTCACATAATCCCATTGTTGTGAAAATGAGAGGGTGATGCAAATTTTTTTCCAGCACTGTATTTAAGGAAAAATAATTATAATAATAACAATAAAAATAACACACAATTTGAATTATCCGTGTTTTCCGATTCAAATCTGAACATTAAATAGGACCACTAATTGGGATTTTAGTATAACAAGTTTCAGATTAAACATTCGATGCAAAGAACATTTTATTGTAACACAAAATTTTCTTTCGGTCTCAAAGCCAGCTCTAGACTTTTATGTGCAAGGTAACATCAAAATTCTAGGTCTACCCAAAAAGTTGAAACAGGAGAACTGAAAATTAAGAAAAGCCATGGATGCATACTTCATAGTGATCCTACACACCAACCACAATTAAACCCAAGGCAGGGGACTCATGATTGCATTTAAAGATTTCGAGTAACTAAAATTTACCCTTTCTCTCCTTTCTTTGAAGAAGAAGGAAGAAAGAGAGCATTTTTTGTCTGAGTTTCCTTTTCCTAAGCTTCTAATACGTAGATGGAATTCCAAAAAGCAAAGCAACGTTGAATTTGTGTAGCGCTTATTTTAAAACATAATTTTTATGTTTCCCCGAGAGAGTTTAGTAGACCTGCATAAAGAAACTCACAAGTGTTTTTTTAAGCACCAGAGCAGTTTGAATCAACAGAAAATTAAAGCTTGTTGATAGGTAAAAACCGCAGGCGGAAAACCGAAAGGTTTGAGAATTTTCGCGATTTGATGGCTAACAGAATGGTAAGACGACCAACTTCTTCCCAGAAAAATTCCAATTATTGGTGGGAGTTTTTCCTAGTGAGCGTACCTTTTCACAGAACCAGTCAGCATGAGGTTTATCTCTATCAACGAGCACAGCATTCATCAGATTGTTAAATTCAGCTGTGAGTACTAGTTCGGGCGAAGAACAAATATATTCACAACTCATATAAACAACTCGTGTTGAAAACAGAATGCTATAGTTTCGGAAAATGAGAACTATGAGAGGAGAAACTGACTGGGAAAAAGTTGGCGATAAGGCGTGGGATCTTCCTGGAGTTTAGTTTTGTATTGTTCAATTAAACGGACAACACAACTACAGGTGAAGTTACAAAAAAAATCATGCCCGTTATTTGGGCAATCAGGGGGGAAATTGACCCCTCCCCTAGTTTTTAGAAACATAGTGAAAATAGGCATTTTTGTACGCATTTTCCTGTTTTTTTCCCTATAAAAAGTATTGAACACCATTTGAGTTGGCGATATGTGCAGTATATGCAGCAACAATATTCTATCATCCATCCGATACTTTGGAGTCCTGATAAGGAAACCTCAGTCCTAATAAGGTCAATCATGGTTTTATTGTGCTACAATCTATTTTTATAGGGCTATCAAATTCAAGGAGAAAATGACGGTACACAACGACATTTTTCTTTTTGAATTCGTCAGCCAAATTAATTACGCTTTCTTGAACAATGGACAACTATTTTATGCTATTAAACTAAAGTGAACCATAAAGAAACAAATTTTACTGTAAAATAAAAGCAAGGAAATTGGGAAAGGCTCTCCTGAAACAACTTTTACCTGTTGATAAAAAAAAAAAAAAAAACTCCTTGTTGATAATGCTTTATCATCAGTTAAGCTTTTTGGCGAAAATAAAATCACGATATAGCGAATGTTTGCTGTCCTACTTTAAAAATGCGGCGGGGTGCCCTTGTTGATCTACATGCCCTTAATTGGCGCAGTCACCTTAGAGCTTTTACGCTATTTCGGCAACATGTATAAACCTTTTTAAACACTTAAATTTTCTTTTTATTTTTAAATCAAGAACTTTTAAAAACCAAACAAATCATGGTATGGTGTAGCTCTGGATCTGGGGGAAAACCTTCAGGGGACGTTAAAAAAAACTGGATGCCCAGTACGACTTGTTAAAATTTGCTTGAGTTAAAATGGAAACAATACGGTGGGAGCTGAAACTAAAATAGTGGCGGACAGGACAGCGTGCCTCAACGCGACCCTTGACTATGTCACTGACTAACATGGTAAACCAAGAGAACCTCCGCGATTTGGTCATATGAATTGGAATTTTAAATTATCATAGAAAAAAAAAGAAGTTTCTTCCAATGTTATCTCTGATGGAGGTTGAACATGTAACGTACTACTTCAGAAATGTGAAAAAAAGTTGAATTTTTGCCTGAATAGGAGGAGAAGGATAAAACTACTTTTTAAAGCCCTCTAGTTTCACAATTTTACTTTGTACTCGCAAAATAATTATCTATATATATAATTCTCTTACGTGCCGGCAAATGAAGGGGTGAATTTCTAAACCTCTGTTGGCAACACTTCGCCGATAAATCATGTAAACAAACTTCTACGTTGTTTTGAAATCTTGAATCACAGAATACTCAACGAACTTTTTTTTTTTTTTTTTGAGATGAGTTTGAGTCGGGCTGTGGCCCATTTCAACCTTAATCAGCAAAGAAAAGCTCAAAGAAGGCAGGAAACCGTTCTTGAATCCAATTTAAGACGAGCCATTTCCAGAGTTGTATTCTCTGATTCGCTGCCGATAATTTTTAGCGGCTGGGGAATTTTCAGTCAGCAGTTCCTTCAACAGATCAGGTGCGTCACACAATGCCGGTAACCGCACCTTTCCGTCATGGCAACATTTAGTATATTTATTTGCAGTATTACGCTCTTTCTGCCAATAAAGAGCACCACAAAATTCGCATTCTTCACACATTGCTCCACAATCATGTTCATCGGCAATGTTGTTTTGAACGCGTAGGCGCTTTGAGCGTCGTCTATTCTCTGCTTCAGTACGACAGTTCAGTTCAAAATGAATAACCGAGAAAGAATTTACTTTATTCCTTTTATTCTCAGCTGAAAGGTTTCGCCAAATTTGTTTAGGGTTATAGTAGTTTTAGTATTGTGCAAGCAAAGTAGCCTTGGCGAGTTTTCGCGTTTTTAGTTAAACCATTTTTTGTTCGTGACGTGGCAAGGATTCAGAATAACAACAAGAAGGACAAACGTTTGAGAAAATATGTTTGGTGCTCTCTGAGCCTGTTTTTAGTCATGGCCAGCTCTATGTGGCATTATCAAGAACAAGATCTTTTGAAGCAGTGTCAGTTGTGGCTCCCAAACGGGACATTTTTAATTGTGTATATGAGGAAGTTTTCTCAGATTAGAATATATAAGAGTGTAAATATGTAAATATATAAGAGTGTAAATAATGTAAATACATCCCTCGGGGGAGCCTGTAACCCCTAGAGGGCGCGTCCCCAGGTGGCGGATAGGGGAATGCCTTCATTGGTTTTCCAATGGGTGGTAGAAGGGAAATAAAATACCTTCCGCGGACCAACAGGTAGAAGTGCAATCTCTCCAAAGCAATGACAGACACTTTTGTATCTATAATGGTAAAGTTGTGCACATTGCCAAGGCAGTCATCTTACATACAGCAAAGTTAAACTGTCGAAAATCTGGCTAAAGCAGACAAATTAACATTATGAACGTAATTTTCATATTGGTTAAATGGATGGTGACCTAAATGCAATTACCAACTTTAATTTTTACGGAAAATTTTAGCTAGGCTAATGTATTGGCATACAGCGAGCGAGCGAAGCGAGCATGGATCGCGAAGCGATCCACAGGGAACTGCGTAAGCAGTTCCGGGGGTTGGCGAGCGATAGCGAGCAGGGGGCGATAGCCCCCTAGTTTTTTTTAAATTATTTAAGTTGTTCAAAGTTCAAACCGTAAAAAATCATTACACAAGGGCAATTAGAACTACTAGACACCTGTTTTGAGACTGCAAGGAACCCCCTTTTTAATTTGAAAAAATCTTAAGTAAGGAATGACTTCACACTTCCGACAATAGATGTTCCAAATACTTTTCATCTGCAAGTACATTCTTTTGCATCAAAGTAGGAGTCAACTCCGAGACAAGTGCCTGCAATTCTCACTGCTATTTGAACAATGCCGACATCGCGTTCACGATTTTAACTCATCCGCCTGAAAGGTAAACATTAGGGTGTGTCTTATAATGCACTTTTTAAAAAAGTTTTGAATTTCTTATGGGGCACCCCTTTAAATGCTTTCTTTTGATGAAAAAATACACACATGAAAGTTTCAGATTTTGAACTTAATTTAGGGGGTGCTACCAGTGATTAAAATTACATTCATTGTGAAAAAAATGGTGTAAAAATCAACTCCCCAATATATCTTGTCGCATTTTTAATCAACATGAAATTAGATTGGTGTAGTTTAACATAACACAAATACCAATTCCTTATATATACAAGAAAATAATAAGCATTTCAAGTTTGTCATTTAATGTAACAATGTCAAAAAAGCATCCAAAAGTTCGGTAATGCCATTCATATCACAGGTTTACATTTTCGGTCTTTCACATTCAGCAATATTGTAATTTTTCTCTTTGTTACTTCCATGTGACAATACGAACTTTTCAATGATTGCTACTTATTATCCAGACTAAATAAATAAATTAAAAAAAATAATAAAAAGAGAGAGAGAGTTGACAAATTTTAAAGCAGTGGTAGCACCCTCTAAATATTATTCAATTTTTATTTTTTAGATATGAGAATTGTTTTTTCATCCAAAGGAACAAAATGAGAGGGTGCCTCATGAAAAAATAACACCTTTAAAAATAAGACGCACCCTAGTAAACATTTTACACTTTTCCTTTTATCATCGCTTCTTCCTTTCCCCAGCGTTCGTAACGTTTTCCGAGAGGACGTTTCATAATCCCCTCGCCTACCGGAGATGTGAATACCGTTCGAAAAGCAAGATTAGAGGATAAACGAGACCTTGTTTACGACCTGCAGGTAAAAAGCTGACCCACATCGCTATCAACAATCGGCGGTCCGCTGAATAGGAATTCCGCTTTCTCTTTCAGCTGCACCCCGACCGAAGGGCAACGTTTCCCTCTCATTAACAACGTTTCCCTCTTATTAACATCTCTTTGAGATAATTGTCTGTTTGTTTGTTACGACATCCCGCGGGACATGGAAATGATTTTAACACCTCTAGAGCCGATCGGAAGCAGATTAATGTGCTTTTGATCATTCTACTATTGGTAACCGTCCGGCAACAGGTCGTTCTGTTCTTTACCAGCAACAGTGGCAGCTGCTCATATGAATCACGTTTGTTCTAAACAATTTTGATTCTAAAAAGCGGCTGATTCAAAAAAGCTGGATTTTGTTCTGTTTTTGACAATTTGATTCATTAAAGCGGCTGATTCCTCAAAATGGTTGCCTTGTCATCAACGTCCAAAATTTGCTTTTCACAATGATGATGAATTTCAAGTACGACTTGAAAATATAGTGTTGAAGTAACTCTCACACCTGTTGTAGGATTTACAGACCGTCAATCCCACCTATTTGTATTTGAAGTCGACTTTTCTAGATTTTTGTTGGTTTAATCTAAACTGAGTTTTTTTTTTCTTTTGTAATGGGTTAATTTTGGTTAAAGGTTTCAATTCGCGTATAAATCGAAGTTATTATGCAAGTACATAGAGAGCCATACTATCATGAATCTAGTAATTTTTTTGTTTAAAAACATATTAATTATTCATGACATCATTAACTCTCTCAAGATTTGTAACTTTTTTAAAGAGTTCACTACGTTAAAAATTAAGGAAAATTTTAAAAAAAATGAAAAAGAACCTCCGATTAATTTTTTAAGTTTAATTTCTGTTGGATATGCTTTTTAATGTTATTTTCAATGGATGTTTGAAGTATTTCAACATAAAATGGCTTATGAAAATGTATTGAATATAATTGAGTTCCTCAGACCTATTTATATATTACTGTTTTATATGTCTATGAGTACAAAGGCACCTGTCCGCGGGGTGAATGCGTTGCTGTACCCACGGACAAAAAAGATGGTTTTCAAGAAATTCTTTTTGAGGTTGAAAGATTCGAGATTTTCACCTTTTCACCTTACAAAAATTGCCAAATTAGATGATAAGTTGTACTATCTACCAGAAAAGTTTTCCGATCGATTACCCATTCCCACAGAACAGCAAAAATAGGGAAGTTTTCGATTTTTCAATTTATTTTTACTATATGAGGCCCCTAGTTTCAAAACCGGATACTTGCAAAAAATTCGATTTTCTTTTTTTTTTTTTGTTAATCTTGTAGAGAATCATAAGGCCTATTTGCCTGTTCAATATTAGGTTCAAAAACCGCTTCTTTCCCCCTTGAAATGGGGCGGGAAGGTCTGCCTCAGTTTAAAAACCGGACTTTTTACAAGTTGAGCGTTTGTCCGCTCCTACAAGTATTCGGTTTTGAAACTAGGGGCCTCATATGATAGAGTAACATGTATGAACATCATAGGTGAAAAATTTTTTGCGATACGATAAGTAGTTTTTTTTAAAACTAATTTTTAAAGTTCAAGCAATTGTGACGTCAAATGGCACAGGAAGTGACGTCATGCGCTCTTCCGCCACGGGAGAAGCCGAAGGACGTGCAGTTGGCTTCGAAGACGAAACGTAAGGCTTACCTCCACGCATTTAGCTCCTCGCGTTTCTGGAACATAAAACCTCTCATCCTCTCGGAAATATTCGAATACCATCATTGATGTTACTTGAGGAAGATTATTAGATTGTGCTTTAACGAATCCGGCCTCCATAGTGTGTTCAAAAGGATTATCGAATTTTTAAAAAATAAAAATATCAGCGCGCTCAAAATGTCCGTAGCGAAAACAAGGGATCTTCGGCGGAAGGCTGCCCATTAGTGCCCTGTGACGTAAGCTCGTGACGTTTCAGAAACGCGCTCTTTTGTGCATGGATTTTTAAAAATTCATTAAAAATCAATCACGGTGTTTTAAAATTCGGCGATGGTGAATTTTTTAGTTTTGAGGGTCACTTAACAATATCCAATAGTCAAAATATAAACATTTAATAGGTTGCAACGTCCCTATTGAAAAGTAAATTTTGTCCGTGGGTACAGCAGCTTCCCCTGCGTTTCAGGAAGAACGTAGATACGAGATAACAATGTGGAGCGGTGAAAAATCACTAAACGCAAAATTAAATGTAATCAAAACAACATTTAATATAGCAGCAGCGATTATTCGTTTGTCATCGAAGAAATAAAGGCAACTGCAGCGAACACCCAGTTAATAAAATGCCAGCCCGTACAGTACACACCATTTAAATAAATAGAAGCATTTTTCCATTTTATCGGCGACAAGATCCGGAACAGCTGTACTCCACACACACACAAATCGTCAAGGGCGAAGGCCGCGTGTCGCTTTATCGGGACAGTTATTGGAGGCGGAAGATGACTCTGAGTCAGCGCAATCGGAGGGCGCAAGAAGTCAGCCGCTATTCATTCATCGGCGCTGTTTTGGGACTTAATGAATGCACGCCACTGTTGCGAGAAGATAAGATTAGATTTCGTGATTGATTGGGGAGAAAATTAGTGAATATATGACGTTAAACAGTGACTTTTGGTAAATTGAAAAAAATAAATAAATTGTCTAATAATGAGAGTATTTAAAAAACGTCATCCCAAACTAGGTTTTAATTAATATCTGCCCACATTTACAAATTTATGTTTAACTATGCGTATTTTTCATTTTTCAATATGATAAAAATTAATGTAAACTCAAATGGTTAGCTCTATATTTCCTTTCAATCATAGCTGCATAAAATATAAAAAACGCTTTTATTATCTTAACGACTATTTCTACAAGCATTATTCACACAAAAAGTATGAAATCTTAATATATAAAAATCAATGTCCTGAGATAACATATATATATATATATATATATATATATATATATATATATATATATATATATATATATATATATATATATATATATATATATATCAACGCACAGCCGAAACCGCAGAAGCTTCAGACTTGAAATTTGGCAGGCATGTCCGCATGATTACGAAAGTAACCACTAAGAAAGGATTTTTCGAAATCTCAATTAGTTCGGGAGAAATTAATTAAAACCTCTTAATTTCTGCGAAATTAAAACCTGTCATTGAATTCAAATCCCTTATTTTCGAAGGCTTTCCTCCATTCAAATCATTATTCAGTACTTCATCTCAACTTTTGGTCGATAGCGAACTATAAATTTGATATTGTTTTTGTTTCTCACGTGGTTCTTCGAGGCTTTTCTCAAGTCAAATCATAATGTTTCTGTCTTTTGCTTTCATTTTCTCAAAACTAGAAACGAAGTTTTTAAGAACATCATCACAGGCGGACTATCCTTTTGAATTTAGAAGAGTGCAGTTTCCTGTTAAAGTTTGCTTTGCAATAACCATTAATAAGTCACAAGGACTGACCTTAAAAGTAGCAGGGACCAATTTAAGAGAAGACTTTTTTTCACACGGCCAATGTTATGTAGCTTGCTCCAAAGTCAGTTCATCAAGCAGCTTAATAATTTTAGCACCAGGAAAAAAAACTAAAAATGTTGTATACAAAGAAGTTCTTGCTTAAACATAGGTATATCGATAAAATGTGGATGGCCTGTGTTTGCAAAGATAATCAATACTTTAAAAGGATCGTTAATATTAGTTAAAGATCGGTTAAGGACAAAGGCATATATGTAAGGAGTCCAGGGGCTCCGGGATCCTCCCCAAATTAGAAAAAGTTATAGGTAATAAGTAATTATTATAGCGGATTTTCGAAACTAGGTGCACCAAGCACTGTTAAACCCTGCTAATTCCATTACCCGAGCAATGCCGGGTACGGGAATGCTAGTAAGTTATAATATCATTTCCTGATTACAACACTCAAAAGTTGCCGTTTATCTTATTATCTGAAGATTAAGGTTAATTGAGGCAGTGAGAAGCAAAGGGATGCAAGTGGACTACTTTAAGTTTCGAGTAAAACGCGTTTAAAGATCAGCTACTAGGTAGGCTTTCATTGATCTTTTCTTTTCTAAATCATGGTATACAGCAGCACCTACAGGGCTACTAGTACCATTTCTTACCCCAAGACAGAGGAGAGTTTCACTTACCATTTGTACTGGTTATCTCCATTTTTTTTTTAAATTTTGTCACTAGCATCCCTTTACTTATCACTACCTCAATTTTAAAGCGGCCAAGAAAATGTAAACTAGCGGTTTCGGCCGCTTCTCGCTTCTTTAGCCAGCCCCCAGCCAACGAAGCTTGCTTGAAAAAATAAAAATAAATAAAAAAGAGATAGGAAAATTAAGAGCTTAAAAAACTTATAGTTGCATTTAGTGATGCTTAAGATTCTATTATATTTTTCCAAAAATAATTTAGATCCCCCCCCCCGAAGCACTGAAACTATTTTTATAATAATAATAATGATGACAATAATAAAAAACCCCTTTTTAATAGACTAAAAATATATTAAAAAATTATAAACTTAAATTTTTTTTTCTTCAAACAATAGAGTGGTTTAACAGAAAGAAATTAATTTTACCGAAATCAAATAACTTAAAAAAGAAAACTAACCGATAAATTAATGATCTTTAAGATTGAAAAAAAAAAAAAAAAGAACAAATCATAGGACATTTAGGTCCAAAAATTTATCAAAAAAAAAAAAAAAAGGTATCCTGAAGACAAGGCATTTAAATATTTTCATAGAATATTACAGACATTGCAGACTTTTTTGAAGCCTAAAATAACTTGTTCAAAAAACATACATTTTAAACACGTGAAAGAACTTTCTAAACAATTATGGTGAAGATGAAAAACATTATTTCTAGCGATTTTAATGACTTTTAATTGACACACAAACCTTTCAGCATTATTGACGTCAACACATTTTAAATTACATGTGAGGCAGTGAGAAGCAATGGTATGTAAGTGGCAAAATTAAAAATTTGGAGATAACCAGTACACATGGTAGGTGAACCCCTTCTCTATCTTGGGGCAAGAGATAGTACTAGTAGACCTGGTAATTGCTCTATACAGTACGATTTAGAAAAAAAAAAATCAATGAAAGTCTACTTAGGAGCTAATCTTTAAACGCGTTTTACTCAAAACTTGAAAATGTCCACTTATATCCCTTTGCTTCTCACTGCCTCATATATACAGGGGTATTTTTTAAATTTGCTCTGTAGATTGAGTTTCCCTGTGACGACACGCCTGTTGTCGCAAAGCCGAAATTACAGGGTTTTCGACTTAGGGGGTTACGAGTCGTGGGATAACAAGGGGAAGCTTTTCACTGCGCGCACGCGCAGTAGATCTGAAATTAAGCAACTTAGATAAAGGGCAAAATTTCAATGCTTACGTTGTTGACTTGTCGCAATCGAGATGAAAACATCGTAGCACAACTACGCGCTGTAACTAAGGGATGCTTAAAATCGTTTTTTGGGAATGATAACCTTACCTTAATAAGCAATGTTTGGAAGACGATAGATAAAAACTATAGAAATGGAATAATTACGCTTATTTTTTAAAATAAATTCACTTTCAACTAGCAGATGATATTTTTCTCAATACTTTAAGAGGCTGCTACAACTTTAGATGACTTTTTGGATCACTATTTCAATTACTTCAAAATGGTCATTTCTAATCAAGCATCCTACACTCGAAGCACAACAAAAATTACGAGTGATTTCTATTTGTTTCATTGCGTTCATGGAAAATCTCGCTGCATAATTAAGCACTTAAAAAAATAATAATAATAAATAAGCTATCCCTTTGTGCATACTCAACAATGTTAAATTTAACAAATTATGGGATGATGCATGTGAAAATTTAAAGACAATCCACATAGGTAAATGTTCAGTTTTGATAAATAAGGAAATGTGAGGCAAAATAAAATGGTTAAGATAACTTCCTTTTTTCAAAATGAACAAATGGAATTTTTTTTCTGAAAATTACAGTACCTAAAGAAAAAACAATGCAGTCCTTATTACTTACTAATAATAAAGCTGAAAGTCTCTCTGTCCGGAGGATGTCTGGATCTCTGTAACGAGCATAGCGCCTAGACCGTTCGGCCGATTTTCATTAAATTTGGCACAAAGTTAGTTTGTAGCGTGGGGGTGTGCACCTGGAAGCGATTTTTCGAAAACTCGATGTGGTTATTTTTCTATTCCAATTTTAAGAACAAAAATATCATAAGATGGACGAGTAAATTACGAAATTATCATAATGTGGAACCGTAACATGGGCACAAGCCAATTGGCGAGATACGAAATTATCATAACGTGGAACCGTAACGTGAGTACAAGCCAATTGGCGATAAAATTCACCATACATTATTTGTAAATACAGGCGAACCAAAAGACCTTTTAGTTTTTTTATTACGGGCGAAGCCGTGCGGGTACCACTAGTTTATAATAAAACTTGTGTTGAAACATTATTTTGTATTTTTGATAGAAAAATTTTACCTCCAATAAAAGGTGGAAATTTTTAACTTTTTGCTTTTATGGGGCAAAGTGGAAAATGAAACATTTTTCTAATTATTTTCTTTTCAATAATTAAGATATTTTTGATTAAATATCTGAGTAAATAAAAGAATTAATGAATAAATGAAATAATAAACGATCCATAAATTAATAAAGAAGTTAATATATGAAAAAAAAGTAAATAAAATAGTGAATGAATGAATAAACAAGGGAATCATTGAATGAAGGAATGTACGTGAACTAATTAATAAATGAATTCGTAAGTGATTTGATAAAAGACTGAATAAGTAAGTGAACTGAACTATTTTACTTTGCCCCATCCACTTGACTAACTACAAAGCATTTAAAATACAAATAAGCTTAAATATTAAAGAAACAAATACTGCACCGAATATTAGTAGGTCTCAACTGAAATTTCAAATGTTAAACAAGAACCTTATCACTAAGTAATACCAAAAAAATTATTTTTGATCTACTACAAATATTCCAATCTGAGTATCAAGTTTTAAAAATTGCTTGTATTATCATATTCTTTGATTTTCAGAGGTATTTTTTTCCTTGACTGGAATAGATTACATATGTTACTACATAGTTAAAAATATTATTAGATAGGTGGCACTAAAAGCAGAGTAAATATTTCACCATTTCACTTTGCCCCATATTCCCCTATATAAGAAAATAATTAAGCACTGTTCCACACTCTACATCTCTATTCAGGCAGCATCTAGCGCGATCATTAGCGCAGTCAGGATTTTTTCTCGATTTGGAAATATATCTCCGCTTCAGATTTCCCTGTCGCTCAGTGATCAAAAGGAAATTTTTCATTGTTTCTTAAGCATTTTAAAAACTATCTTCTGGTGAAAATAATTTTATTATTTTCACTTTGTTCTCATCTTAACATAGTTCCATTGCACCTAATGTTCATCATAATCTTTTTTTTTTCACACACACACACACACAAAAAAAAAAAAAAACCTTGATTGTATTACTGGCATTATTAACTTCATATTACAATATTAATATTGATGTATATATTTCTTGTTAATATTCATTCACTATACATTATACTGTTGTATTACTTCATTAATCATCCTACGTGTTACGTTCATACAACAATCAGTAAACGACTGCAGATGAATTTTATCTAATACCATCTACAACCACCTCTTATTACTTTGTATCTAATCTCCTGTTAGCATTGCCAACTGTACAAATTATATGCAATGTACGCTGTACAAAATTGTGTACAAACTCAAATGAACTCGTTTGTAGTCTTTCAAGTATACCTTGCGAGGTAGTATCTTAATGCAAAACCTTGAAGATGTATTTCATAAATAATTCTCGAAATTCAAATATACAAAGAGTTAGTTATTGAATGAGGAAAAAAGGAAAGCACACCAGTGACAGATGTAGTTAACTTCATTTTAATAAATAAAGTTGAAAACGAAACTATCTAAGCTTTAGTAGAAATTCTATGTGTGCAGCCCTCCGATGACACAATTAATACTTAAGCGGCATTTTAGTTCATAAAACAGTCGAGACAGAATAAATTTTGTTAATGATCCGAGCACTTCAGTTATCTACTGCTTCAGGCTTTAGCAGCAATTTCCTGGTCACTTACAGGATCAATGGAGGCACAAACGATTTGTCTTAAACAAAATTCTATAGTATGCTTAATCCGATTGCGTGGGTGTAACATTTTTACCTATATATTTGCACTTGATTCTCGGAACTTGGAACTTTGGCTTTTAATTATGATATATTCGAATGTAAGGAACCAATATGTATCATAATATGAAGTATTAACTTTCCAAAAAAATATTTTTGTACTTGAAAAATAATGATTTGCATGAGCTGCGGGTATGATCGCACGGTCACGCCCGCAACATGTATAAATCACTAATTTTTAAATGCAAAAGTGAAAATATATGGGAAAAAATGTCTTATTTGTGCAAGTGGTTTGAGCAAGAACTGAATCGCAAGGGTTTAGATATAGGGATCTCGGTGACTAACAGAGCAATGGGATGATATTTGACTCAGCACGACCAATTAAGCAATTTGACACACGATGTGTAGGGCCGACGAGAGGTCATGTTAGTAAATTGAAGCAATAAATGTTTAATGAACTTTATAGAGATTCCTTAAACTTCTTGTACTACGACATTAAACTATTTGGACTCGGCGACCAAACTGAGCCATGGTTCTCCGCGGTCCTGGCAATGTGTGTTCTGTGACTAGGCAAATGTTCTTTACCAAATTTTGAGTGAAAATATCTTTGAAAGATGATTAACAGCGTTGCTTTGGTACATTCCAAAACACAGTCTGCGTTCTCCTTTTTCTTTGGGAATGGCGCCATTTTTAATAAAAGTGCACTTAGCGGCGATTTCAAAGCTGGGGAATTTTTTCGCTGTTGCTGAAAAAAATTGAAAAATGTATGTTCAAAATTAATTTGTTTTGGGAAAAAAAAAGAAACCAATAACGAAATTTGTACTAAGTCATTTTTTTTTGTGCCTTTCAATATGAAACACCCTGTATTATGTAGTCCTCAGAGATCCACCATCCGTGACAAATCTTGGGATCTCTTGGTAGTATAAAACGATCAAAAGAAACTCTTACCGGCAATAGACACGGCAGGTGAGGTTATTGATCCTCTTGTCCGACTTGTACCGGCGGTAATCCTCGAACCAATCCTTGACGGCCGTTACGCCCAGCACAAACACCACAGGAATAATGGCAATCTCCTTGCCAAACGCGTTGATCTTCGGCACCCAATTGAGCAGCACAATCCCGATGAAGTACAAGTTGGCAATCCTGTGGAACTGTTCGAACAGGTTCTTGGGTATGAAGGAGAGGAGGGTGTACTTGGTGGTGCGGATCCTGTTGCTCGAGTACCCCCGGTGCGGGTGGTGCTTCGAAGGCAGGTTGTCCGGGAGCAGGGCATTGTTGAGTACCACCCGGATGTTCTTAGAGTCTTGGCCATGACGTCTTCGGGGCCAGAACCTGAGGCGCCCCAGGAAGGAGGAAGGATGTTGGACGGTGATGTCGGAGTCGGCAAGGGATTGGGCCCGGGTGTCCGGCATGCTCTCACTGAAAAGGGAGAAAGGTTATGGTCACACAAGCATCAATTCAAAAGTGTAAGTCTGCTGCATGTAGAGATGCAAAGCTTTGAAAATTCCGGGACTTCTTCCGCAGGGAATTACAAACATTCTCATCTTTCGGAATTTAAAAAAAAAAAAAAAAAATATGCCAGTATATCGCACCCCGGCAACAAAAGTGACGCAAATCAAAAATTTGAAAAAACGTACTAATTATTGATTTAAAATCTAAATTCAATGTTCTTTCTTGATACAAGACTCGCCAAAAGTTAGCTTACATAACTGGTACGTGGTGGGGTAAAAACGATGTAATCAGAAGTAACACATTGTGAAAATGTCATACTTTAAGAGACAAATTTTCGAACTGTAAGTGCACACTATCAATTTAGATTGCAAAAGCCAGCAAGTAAACACAACGTCATAATATTTTGTAAGAAATTATATGCTCCACGTGGTTACATTGCGTAAAACTCGACAGGGATCCCAAGATTAATAACTCGGGATCTCCGTAATTGCGCAATGGGGCTTTACGCGAATGCTTACTGCGCAGATGCATGAGAGCGCCTGAGTTCATATGGCTATAGGCAGCTATGAAGGCATGACTGCCAAAAAAAATCTCCTGACCGAATAGCGGGATAAATTTATGGATATCTCTTGACCGCTATTCGGGATAAAGGGCAAATTGGCTGCCCATCATGTATACTGTTTCCGTATATAGAAAATAAATTAGTTTGTGTGTGTTGTGAATGAACGTAGTCTCTTCAGTTCTCTCCCTCTCCAAAGTTGATACATGGGAAATGTGACAAAGAAGAAGGGTCGAAAATCCTCTTCATATTTTACGCGTATTGTAGTCAAGGCTTAATTTCTACCAAAAAAAAAAAAAAAAAAAAGTGAAGGGGCACTATAGTCCCTACAACCTTTTTTTACACATGGTCTAATTTTCGGCAAAAATGTCAAAATATGCATAACGTTAAAAAGAAGTGCGGGAGCGTAGCTCCGTGAGGATCTATGCAAATTAAGCCGTAATTGTGCATTTGAGAACAAATCATTTGAAAGTAGCATTAGGCAGAATCTTTTCTGGAATGATGTTTTTTTTTTTTTTAAATTGTGTCACTTCTGTTGCTGGAGCGTGATTTGTTTAGTTTTTTCAGTGACATATTTTATTATCATTTTTAAAAATATGTTTTGAGCTCTGTGTCTCAATTGGTGTGAAAATCGTTTGAATAATACAAAATAGTTGAAATATTTTTTCCAATTTAATGTACATAAATGTTCTAACGATTAAGTTTTGGTAGGAAAGAACGATGGAAAAACCTTTATAATGTAATCGTCATATGAATTATCTAAACTAACTGAATATTTAATCCTCGATCTCTACTTGTTATATTGTATAATTTACGTAACACATTTTAAAAATGAACGCACGCATAATTTACAAAAATGTTTATTGATGTTGATAAAGATTTAGTATCTTCCTGCAAAATCTGATTTTTTGTAATTAAAAAAAAAGAACTTTTTTGTTTTTACCCAAACCTTTAACCCCCTCCCCCTTAAAAACCCCGTTTTTTCCCTTCATTTTTTTTCTTTTCCCCATATTTCTTGAGAGTTTAGCTGCATGTTGTTAAGGAATTTGTGCATTAGCAAAAACATTTGCAATGAACCTGTTTGTTTTCGGAAAGATGAAAGTTACATTTTGTATGCTCGCGAGTCGACGGATCATAATAAAAACCAGGGTTGGTATGATTAAAATTATGATTCAAAACTAGGTTTCAATCATTTCACTTTTTTAAAAAATCATTGATTCAAATCATTTTTTTATTTGGGCTTAATTTTTGAAAATTGAAACAAAAGTGCAGATTTGGATACAATGGTTCGTCGCTCTTAATTTTATTTTCAGTGCAAGACTGTAAGTTGGCAATATAACGTTCTTGTTGCTGCTAAAAATGGATCAAAAGTAGCAAAAGTATGTGAAGAGCACCGAGAAAATATGAGTTCTGATAACAGAAGAGCAGTAATGAACTTAGGTATCAAAAGGAATGCAGAATATATGATTGAAATTTTAAAACGCATTGCTCATACTTTAGATAAAATTCAAGAGGAGGACTGTTTATGCATGCGTCCGTCAATGGAAAATTTTGGTTAAAATTTTAGAGAAAGGGTTGGATAAGGATCGAATAGTTAAATACAAACAAGATACGAACAAGCAACTCCTGTATGAATCATTTCTTGAATAGTGTTTCAGTGGCGGATTTATGTCGCAAATTTCGCACTTGCGACGGGTCCCATAAAAAGCGGCCCCCGAAAAATGTTTTGCGACAGGCCCCCAAACCTGTAAATCTGCATTTGGTGAAAACTCGTAAGTTTAAAAGAAAAAATATTTTGCTACAAAAAAAAAAAAAAAAAAAAAAAAAAAAAAAAAAAAAAAAAAAAACTTCAATTGAAAGAGAACAAAACTGAACGATTAAAACGAAACCCGAAATTTAAAAACCGAGAAACCATTTGTGTTTAATGGTTACAGCACAAATACTTAAACCATTTTTTTTAAATGAAAGAATTTAAAAAAGTAAAAAATATAAATTGATGTTCAGGTTAAACGAATTTAAAATTTTTGAAATAATTTCGCTTTAAAAATATTTTTAAGCAATACAAAAAACAGTTCCGCGAAACTAGAAATTTTCAGGGCGATTATGAAAAATCAATTCTTTAAAAGAAGAAAAAATGATGAATGGCAGTGCAGAAATTTCAGGGAAAATATACAAATATCACGCCACGTATAAAGAGGTCAATTGCCAGAAACTTTGTACATTCATATTTTTAGGTCATATTTCAAACTGTTCTATTTTCATCTCATCGCAAAATGAAAACAGAAATCGAAGTGTCCATTCAAACAAACGGACAAAAGGAGGTGCGTTTCCAAAAATAGCACCGATTGATAACCATCATCGCCAAAAGGGAACTCATTTTCTCGTACAATGTATCATTGACATTTTAAAGCGATGCCATTTCAAAATTGGTGACTACCAGAAGTCATTTTTGTTTTACTTAACTTAAAAGATTTACATGAATCACCACAAAAAGCGAAACTCCTGCGTAGACAGTTCGGAAGTTTGTATTTTGGTGTACAGCCAGTGGTGGATGCAAGGGGAGGGTGATATGAGTCATGAACCCCGCCCCCTAAACCATCGACAACAGTATCCGTCCAAATTGTGTTCAAACACTTACACATAAAATGTAAACAATTACAATATATGAAATACACCGCCAGCTCAGTCATTTCCAGCCGAGGACTGCAGTTTCGTGCTTATTAGCACTCATCAGCCCGGCATAGGAAAGTGACTGAGCTGGAGATGGAAAACCTCTTAAGGAAGCCAAGAGTGCGAAACAAACTGGTAGCTAATAGTTTTTTTGGCACTCTTGGCTTCCTTAAGAGGTTTTCCATCTCCAGCTCAGTCACTTTCCTATGCCGGGCTGATGAATGCTAATAAGCACGAAACTGCAGTCCTCGGCTGGAAATGACTGAGCTGGCGGTGTATTTCACGTATTTCTGCCTTAGCCCTGGCTAATGGGCGGTAATTTACTGAATTAAAATATATTTTTAATTCATTAAACATTTTTGAAAGTAAGTATTTGAACAACTACTCCGTTTTGCTTATGAAATTAATTTGCAACGTTTATCCCCAACTAGGTGCATTGTTCTTGGCCAATTTGATGTTTTTTATCGCAGTATCAGAAATTTTTCGTATCCAAAACTGCAGATTCTTAAATAATCGAAAACTCACTTATGGGGGCGGAGGGGGGGGGGGGGTCGCTCTTCAGCGTGACCCCCTCTCCCAAATGGTTTTCTGTATCCGCTCCTGTGAATAATAGTGGTGTAGTGCTAGAAAAAAAGGTCGAGGGGGACGATTAAATTTTGCCATATAGGAGTAAATAAAACTTAGGGGAAAATGGGCGAATTCTGCGCACTTAACGGCACGGGGCTGTAGTCAGGGGCGCCCCCACCGGAGGTCACTGTAACCTTTCAAAAAAATTCCTTGTTCGGCAAATTTTGTCTGGCGATTCGGCAAAATTGTCATCATTCGGTAAAATGTAGAGTTTTATTCGGGAAAGGGAGAATTTCAGCCCTCCTAAAAATTTACGTACGGCACACCCCTGGCTTAGGGTGGCTCAAAAAAACTTTTTTTTCAGCTAGCTAGAGTTCAGAACACCCTCTAATTTTTTTAGACTTACTAACAGCATTATGCTGTAAAAGTTTTAGCTTCTTATTCAAATTTTAAGACGGTGCTCAATGACCCCTCCATTTAACATTAGCCGTATCATAGAAAATGTCACAAATTTAGAAACATTAAATTTCCCCGTTTTTTTTTTTTTTTTTTTTTGTAAATAATTATTTTATTGCAATGTATATTCATAATACTCGAGTATATTATAATATGTAGCGTTGTTTTTTTCATTTCAATGAAATTTTTAATCCCCTCCCGTTACTATTGAAGTTTGGGGAAGGGGTTGAGCACCCTCTTTCAGTTGAAATAGGAAGCTAAAATTCTTCCAGTATATTGCTATCCGCAAGTCTAAAAATATGGAGGGGTGTCCTGTTATGTAGGAGAAACTTTTTTTTATATGTATTTTTTAACCACCCTGCCCTGACTGTAATAATACCTCAAATGTAATTTCGACTCTTCTGATTTGTTAAATATGTAAAACAATAGGTATCTAAAATTTGTTACACAAAGCAATTTCGTGCTTTAATTAACTCCTTTTGCGCATAATTACCCTACCCCAGCGTTTTTTAACCTTTTTTGACCTGCAAACCAGCAAGAGCTGTTGAAAACAAAAATCGCTGACAGGTGCTGTATTCACCCCCCCCCCCCTTCCCGCTTAATAAAAAAAAAAAAAAAAAAAAAACTTTGCGGATGATCTTTAAAAACGTGTGATTTTTTTTAACGAACCGATTAAGTTTTTCCCTTTCTCTCCTTTTTTGAAAAAAAAAAAAAAAAATCGACTCGAACATCGTTAAATACTTGAAATTTTTTTTTTAAATCCTGAATTTATGAAATCTTAGCTTGGATTTCATTAATTTTTTCCCCCTTCAAAATCCTCCCTTTATAGCAGCACCTACCAGAGCTACTAGTACTATCTCTACCAGAACTACTACTACTATCTCATGCCTCATTACAGAGGAGATGCTCCCCTGTCAATTGAACTGGTTATCTCCAAAGTTTTAAATTTGGCACTTATATCCCTTTGCTTCTCACTGTCTCGCAAAGAGATTACGTATTAATCAAATAATCACGCAGTAATGATAACAACAATTTTTGGCGTGAACTTTTCTCTCTTTTTCCGTCCTTTTCCATGTTATTTAGCACAAACTTAAATACATTAAAACTTTATATAGGTTCTAGTTCGCGAGTTTCATCTTAGTATGATGTACGACCCTCATGTAAGAAAAGGTTCGGTAAACTTAGAGGCGTGGCAAGAAATTCTTCAAGAGGGATATCCATGAGAGGAGTAATAGGGAGAGTCAGAATTGGATTTTATTTCCACAAAGACAGTAATACATACACAACATTGATTGAATGACGAAAGACTTCTTTTTTTAAAACAAAAGAGAACAACTTTAATTCTCATTGCTCGAATTTAATTTTCAGACTCAAGGGACGGGTCCGGGCCCCAGGGGACCTCATCCTTTCCTACGCCACTGGGCACCCCTGGTCTACATTGAGGAATCATTTCGACCTGATCTGGAGCACCATGGTGGCAGGGCACACGGCAGGTCAATGTGAGCGGTATTTCATTCGGTAAACTGAGAATTTCCCCCTTCCCAAAATTGCTAAGTTTGGGGGGGGGGGCTCCCCTCACAGGGTTGCCAGATTTAAGAACAGTAAATACGGGACAGGTTTCTAAGAGTGAAAAGGGGGTGGGGGGATTTTTGTGGTTGAGGGCAATTACTGTTTATGTTGTGTTTTTAAGGGGTGATAAACCATCATGTTTCAATTGGGCGGTAATTTACTGAATATACCTTGCCTCGCGTTCAATCTTCGAGTTGAACCGAACCATTGCTTCGGTCACTCGTCTGGTCTGCTAATTCTATATTAGCTACCAGTTTGTTTCGCACTCTTGCCTTCCTTAAGAGGTTTTCCATCTCCAGCTCAGTCACTTTCCTATGCCGGGCTGATGAGTGCTAATGAGCACGAAACTGCAGTCCTCGGCTGGAAATGACTGAGCTGGCGGTGTATTTCACGTATCTCTGCTTTAGCCCTGGCTAATGGGCGGTAATTTACTGAATATGTTTCAATAGCTTTCGAAAGATTCCTCTCCGTATGTTTATGGGTCTCATTCAAAGAATAAAGCAAGCAATAGAAAGAAGTTCAGTATACAGATCGACTTTCATAGGAACAGGTGCTAATTAGTTTAGTCATTTTTTGTTTTCCTTCTACTTTAACCTTAAAACTGTCTCGTATTGTAAAATATTGTAATTAGCTACAATACGGGACTCAAGCCGTCCGTATGGAAGTTCCCCGGGACGCGGGACGATTTTTCAAAATACGGGACTGTATCCGGGACGTCTGGCAACCCTGCTCACCTCACCCGAACTAGAAACCCTTCATCATCTAAAATCATGCTTTGGAGATCAATCGCCGCAGTGGCGTCATCCACAGAAATAGCTGCTCGACCGACGTCAACTGTTTACACAGCCAAAGCAGAGAAAGCTCCGGAGTTGTTGCGTGAAGAGAATATCCGAGAGAACACGTGTCTCTCGTCTGCGAGAGAAGACACGTGCTGCGGATTAAAATTTCGGTTGGACGCTTGATTGAGACACTTGGCGTAATGTGTCCGGATCGCCAGTCAAAAATAATTATAATTGGGTGTTCAAATATTTGAATCAACAACTTTGAGAAATCAGGGAGCCATTTAAAAAAAAAAAAAAAAAAAGAGACGCAATTTTCAAAAAAAAAAAAAAAAAAAATAGGGGGGCGGGTTAAAAACATCAATAGCTGACTTCAAAACAGAATTGAGAAATCAAAACAGCACACACTTAAAGAGACAGGTTAGAAATGAAAGTGGTGAAAGTCAAAACTTCCACAATGAGTTCGTTTCCAAAATTTTAAAAGCATTTTTTTGTGAAAGAGCATTGACTATTTTTTAAATAAATTGTTTAAGTTTTGTATTTAAAAAAAAATTACTTTAATCGGTGCGCTTTCATTGTTTACGCTTCTGCCGATGACATCACAAATGATGAAATGCCATTCACTGTTGCCATTCGCAGAACGTAATATTTAATTTGGTTCTTCACTCACGTGTACTTGCAACGATAAGGTTAATAGCAAGGGTAGAGCGCACTATTTAATTCGCTTCGTGGAAACGCTGTAGACAGATCCGCCAAAGTACACATCATTTATGTCGTCATAAAGACCAAGCCTTATTTTGAAAATCGGACATTTTAAAAATTAATTAAAAATTAAGCGTTAGGTAACGAAAGTTTTTTCTCGCTTTTTTTTTTGCTTATTTTATTAATTTTAGTGACTAAAAGTAGTACTTTTGACTGAAGGAAACAACCCCATTTAAGCATGGATTTGGGCAGGGCTTCGAACCGCAATTCATTTCGTTCCGGTTTTTCCTTCCGATTCAACTAAGAAATTATATATCGATAGAGTTTCGGTTTTCGTTTGGTCAAAAGGAACGATTTTCGGTTCAGTGCCAAATGAATAATTTTATTTCATGTTTATTGTTATTTGCACTAAATTCAATCATAAATGTAGCAATGTATATGGAATGATGATTAATTGTATGGTTCAAGTTAAATTAGAAAATATTGATACAGTAACAAAATCAAGGAATATATGGATGCTTCACCTGCCGAATCGATTAACTCCGTAAAACAAAAAATAAAATAATAGTTTAAAAAACTAAAAAAAACACGCTTTCGTAGCAAAATGAACTAAAAAGTGAAAAATAATCTTGGGATGATAGTAGTTTGACCAATCACTTAATCTTAATGTAATACAAAAAAGCGTGGGGTGCTGTCTATTTACATTTTTGCTTGGCGGCGGTAGGAGAAGTTCAGGACGTTGAAACTTGCGCGTAAAATTCGGTGATTTGATCAACTACTGTCGTCAGATATTTTCCTGGTGTTACTGGCAATATTTTCGGTGCAAACTGTCTTCTGTTTTTAAGTTTTATGTTGGAGAATTATCAGGTGACGAAATTATTTATAAAACGAGTGCGAGGTAATATCTTCAAGTTAAGACAAGGGCACCCCGATAGGAAGCTACTGTGAGTCATCGATGTATGTTTGCGGAAATCATATTTATATTACTTTGAAAATTTGAGATGCATTTGAATAAAAGTTTTCTTCAACAGTGGTCTGATCAGCAATGAATTTCCAATTGAAGGCTCACCTAAATTTTGGCATGAAATCAGTTAAAAACAATTATATTTTATGTTCTAATTACCTTGGAACATTGGAACAAATTTTGTCTGATGCAGAAAAATTAAAGGTTTTTGTAGATATTTTTAAATAATGTTTCCGAGCAATTTTTAATGTTTTTTTTTTTTTTAATTTTTCCTTTTTCACATTGTTGGATTTATGCCAAAATATTGATTAAAATCGGAGGAAACTAACAATTAAAAGAGTTAATTAATTAATTTGATTGTAGAATATTGCATTGTCATCGGGTCTGAGGTCGCGTGCCAAATTTCTAAAGAATCCGATCGCAGGAAGTGGGCGAAATTTGAGCTGCAAGATTCCGTTACAAGATACATACATACATACATACAGGTGAAGCTAATAAAAGCGTGTTAAAAATAGAGAAAAGTATGAAGATAGTGTTATCCATGGGAGTGAATGGGCCCACGTGTTACATTTTCTGCCATCAAAGGATCAGAAATGTACTGAACCTAAAGTTTAATATAAATTCACATTCTAAGTAGAGGTGCGATATCGATGGTAAAACATCGATGTAAGAAATTAAAACATAGATGCTATTGATACATCGACCAAAAAACATCGATGTTTTAAAGCATCGATCTTTTTATCAATGTATAACATACATTTTTGAATATACTACACTAATTTAAGCAATACAAAAGAATACGTACCCGACGAATATATTGAAAGTACTGAACCTCAAATCACGACTATAATTTAATAAGAATAATTTCGCAACATCTTGGTATTATAATAAGACGAAAATTGGTAATAAGACAAGCACCGATTAATACAAACTAGTTATAGTAAAAAGGAAATATTTTCAAACTGAATGAAACAAAGTAAATTTACATCAAAAAAGAATCTAAGAAAAAATGTATCATAGTACTCACCGTCAGTTGAATGATAAGAAAAAGTTGTGCTAATTATTTTAAAAATACAAGTTAATTCTAACAATTATTTTTAAGAGCAAGAAATATGTGTTGTACTGTTAATTAATAATTAAACACAAATTGTAAGTAATACAGGGACGACTTGTTGGGGGGAAATCGATAAGTAACCCCGAATGCTGGTGTAGACAGTTTGGAGAAAAAGAAGTTTGTTTACTTTGCCCCCCCAGAAGCGCATTTCTCTTTTCGCAGACTATCCCACCACTCAAAGAAACATCTCTTTCCGATGGAACAGAAGTTGCCATCACTATCAAATACTTTAAAGGCAACTTTTACCAGCTCTGAATTTTTAAAGTTATAATTTTTACCGTAGTAACGTATTATAGGGTTTTCTTTAGTGTAAGAACTGGAGCCTTGAAATAGACTGCAAGTTCTTGCACCAGACTACCAGTGTCAGGTTCTTCCAATAACTTTGACCTCTTACTCACTCTCTAGTTAATCTTCTACTACTATCTCGTAGTGATCTTCCCAAAAATCATCCTCTACACAGAAAAATTGATCTTTCCAAAAACATCGAAAGTAAAACATCGATGTTTCCAAAACAAGTTGCAACCTATTAAATGTTCATATTTTGGCTATTGGATATTGTTAATTGACTCTCAAAACTAAAAAATTCACCATCGCCGAATTTTAAAACACCGTGGTTGATTTTTAATGAATTTTTAAAAATCCACGCGCAAAAGTGCGCGCTTCTGAAACGTCACGAGCCTACGTCACAGGGCGCGAATGGGCAGCCTTCCGCCGAAGATCTTTTGTTTTCGCTAGGAACATTTTGAGAGCGCTGATATTTTTATTTTTTAGAAATTCAATAATCCTTTTGAACACACTATGGAGGCCGGATTCGTTAAAGCACAATCTAAATAATCTTCCTGAAGTAACATCAATGAGATATTCGAATATTTTCGAGAGGATGAGAGGTTTAATGTTCCAGAAACGCGAGGAGTTAAATGCGAGGAGAAAGCCTTTTACGTTTCGCCTTCGAAGTCGAATGCGTGACCTTCGCTTCTCCACTATCGGAAGAGGGGATGACGTCACTTCCTATGCCATTTGACGTCACAAGAGCTTGAACTTTAAAAATTAATTTAAAACAAACTACTTATCGTATCGCAAAAATGTTTTCACCTATGATGTTCATACATGTTACTCTATCATATAAAAATAAAATTGAAAAATCGAAAACTTCCCTATTCTAAGCATTGATTAAGCACTATTAAAGCAGAAATAAGGATTTTTTTTAGTTAATCGATCAACTGAGGCATCCATATATCGAACCAAAATTTCTTTTATCCGGCTTAGTTCCGGTTTTTATTCCGACCAAAATGACGGTGTTTTCTGATTTTCAGATTTTTATTCCGTTCTGGCCCGAATAAAAGGGTTTTAGTTCTTCTCTAGTGCCTCTAGTAAGAGAGATTATTATCTACTAACCTGGGGAGAGTGTAGTACCTTGGAACACTTTTCATATTTTAATTTTTAACGTCAATTATTTGAATCAATTTAAAATCTAAAAGTCACATTAAAATACCCCAACATACTTCTATGCGATATATTTTTGAAAATTCAGACAGTTTCAAAATGAAATATTGCCAGCCGCTTAAAGTAAAAGTTCCAAGCTTTCCCAAGGTACAACATGTACCTTGGTACTCATCCTGTTGTACTATGTGAAAGTCTTCATGATTCAGGAAACAGCCGTACACCTAAACCAATTCTGTACCAGAAAACAAAAGATTTTTTTTCATGGTAGTGAATTAAATCATGAATAATTAATTATGAATTATTATTATCCAACATTAAGTTTGTTTGAAAGACTACATAAGATTAGAACATTGCTCCATGTTCCTAAACATATCTTAATTATTAAGAGCCATGCATAGGTTGTACCTTAGAACGTGTACTAAGGTACAATCACCACGTGGTTTAAGAAAAACCAAAATAATGGTCAATCTAGTAGCACTATTATTGTTTTCTCATTATATTTAAAGTACTTCTCCTTTACAACAAAATAAAATTCAGTTGATTAAATTTACAAATACAAAGAAAGAAAATGAAATAAATTTTTACTTTGGAGTCATGAAATTTTTTTTCTCTCACAAAATCGTCAATATTACTCATTTGATGCTGATTTTTACCATGGCACCCTTTTGTGGTGAAGGTTACTACTAGAGATTACAAAAACATGGCTGCTAAAAACAGATTCTTAGAAATTAGCACTGACCCAAGGTAGAACACTCTCCCCTACTTCTCCAACTTAAATCCTGCCTCCTCCCCCCCAGTTCTTTTTACAAAACTCTCATTTACTCAAAACTACCATCACCAATTGAGGCAGTGAGAGGTAATGCTATGTAAGTGTCAAAGTTTAAAATTTGGTGATAACCAATACAAATGGTAGGTGAACCTCTCCTCTGCCTTGGAGCAAGAGACAGTATTGTCCGTTTTCTACGAGAAGGCACTTGACTCCTCCCTCGTCACGTGGTATACGATGATTCGATTTCGCTGTTTTCGGCAGAAGGTATATTCGGATCATAGCATTTTGTTGTAAAAGCAGCAGTTTTTAAAATGTAAGAATAACTAAAATGGCAACAGACAAGTGAAGCATAAAATGCACGCCCAAGTTAAGGATGTCTGGTTTTGTCTCCTTTAGAAGCACGTGGATTGCTTACCGATCACCCCCGCGTAAAATGGAATTGCGTTCGAGGAGGCGTGGCGAAGTGCCTTTTCCTGAAAAACGGACAATACTAATATCACTGTAGGCGTTGCTATACAGCATGATTTAGAAAAAAAAATCAATGAAAGCCTACTACTGAGTACAGCAACTTTAAAGTTGTTTTACTCAAAACTTGAAAATGTCCACTTACATCCCTTTGCTTCTCACTGGCTCATTTCTCAAATTTTCATTTCGCTTTTTACTTCCTTCTACAAAAAAGGAAGTATTGTATTCGCGAAAAAATTTTCCCTCAAAAATCGGCCTTAATTTCCATTTTGTTCGCCCCCAAATGAATATTGATTTTTTTTTCAGCCCGACCACACGTGGATACATGCCTAAGAACGTATAGACAGCTGAAGAATCCATTTTGACTATCCCCGAGTTAATTACAACGAGTTTTCTCGTGACGTCCGCTTGTACGTATGTATGTGTGTATGTATCTCGCATAACTCAAGAACGGTATGTTCTAGAATGTTGAAATTTGGCACATAGACTCCAAGTGGGGTCTAGTTGTGTACCTTCTCTTTTGGTTGCATTCGGATGTTCCAAAGGGGGTCTTTTGCACCTTTTTGGGGTAAAATCATTGTTAATTTCAATGTAAACTCAAGCGGTGCTATAATTTGGCAAACAATTGGCAATATATCGCCAAGCTTTTGGTCGCCAAATTGACGACGAATTTGGCGGTTTTTTTTTTTTTTTTTTTTTTTTTTTGAGCAATCACGATTGCTTATTGTTCTCATTTGACCGTTTTTGAGGTCCGTGCCTTTTTCAGCTTGAACCAGAAGCCTCTGCAGCACCACCGCCCACCGTCCTCTGCAGGCGGCGCGGCGCGGTTGCTCCGGTCCTGAGCCATCCGCTTCTCCTGGTCGGAGGCGTCCATGTCCTACACACACGCACGTTCACACACTCACACACACGCCTACGTGCATACACAGAGGTCTACGCACACACACAAGCCTACACACTTACACACAACCGCCCAGGAGGAGAGGCAGGCTTCGGGGGGGGGGGACAGGAACTGTTTCTAGAAACAATAACTCCAATGAGTAGGGTCCTGTCTCAGTTCGTGATTTCGAAAAACATAATTTGAATTCAAAATTTCAGAATTCAAATTAATTTTCTTTCTTTTTTTTTTAAATCTGGTTTCCATTTGGCCATATTTAGAGAATTAACCATTGAATTTCATAAAAACTGCCAATATTGAGAAAATTCATCTGTATAAAACGTTTTCTTTGCTTCGGTTCGCAACAGAATTGGAATGAAAGTATTTAAATTATTTTTTTGCTCACTCCGAGGCAAAATTATCTTCAAATTGGAGTAAAAGGAAGTCATGTGATGCACACATCAGCTCGTTTTAACTTTCATCTTAACTACTAAATGACTAACACTGGGGGTATTAGTTCGCTGAAAACTACTTCCCCAAGTTTCCATTTTAAAAAGAAGAAATTAATTTCAGAAAAAATGTACTACTGTTTTTGAAAAGTACGTCCAATGATCTTAGAGCTGGGTATTTATTTCCCTTTAAATATCAATCAGATCGTTAAGTAAAATAAAGAAAAAAAACGTAAAAAAGGTACTTTTATTTATTTATTTAGTTTTAGTTTAAAAGTTGTTGATTAAATTGCTACATAATATACATTTTTTTTCTAATCAAAGTTGGGCATTTCTATTTTAAACAAAATCGATTTTCACTAGCGCCAACTAATGTTTTTTTTTTTTTTTTTTCAAGGATAGGCGTTGGTCAAACTCTAGAGGGTGGCTATAAGCTCCAACAGGTTGGAGAACCACTGCTCTAGTTTATCAAAATAGATTCTGCAAATCAAGCTTTTTAGTGACAACACGTCTGCTGTCGCAAAGCCGAAATTACAGGGTCTTCGACTACGAGGGGTTACATAAGAAGGGGTGTGCCGCATAACCGTATCCATGGATATCCGAGGGAAAATAAAAATATGCATCCGTATTTGTTTTACGTTTGGCGGATTTTAAACGGATATTTTACTCTTAAATTTTATTACAAATTTGAAATTCTACATATGAGTAACTACTAGATTAAACTCTATTTAAATTAGATTTATTTTTTACTAGTGGTACTCGCACGGCATTGCTCTAAGTTAAAAATTAAAAGGTCAGTTGGTTCGCCTGTATATTTACAAATAACGGATGACGAATTTCTCGCCAATTTGTTATGTTCATTTGCTCGCCAATGTTACGGTTTCACGTTATGATAATTTCGTAATTTACTCTTTCACGTTGGGATAATTTGCTCGGTAAAATTTTCTTAAAATTGGAATAGAAAAAAAATAAAATCGAATCTCCGAAAAATCGCTTCTAGGTGCACACCCCCATGCTACAAACTAACTTTGTGCAAAATTTCATAAAAATCGGCCGAACGGTCTAAGCGCTGTGCGCGTCACAGACATCTAGACAGAGATCAAGATATCCTGACTGAAAGACTTTCAGCTTTGTTATTAGTAACTAGTGGCACCCGCACGGCTTCGTCCGTAATAGAAAAATTAAAGGTCTTTTGGTTTGCCTGTATATTTACAAATAATGTATGGTGAATTTTCTCGCCAATTGGCTTGTACCGACGCTACAGTTCCACGTTATGATAATTTCGTATCTCGCCAATTGGCTTGTGCCCATGTTACGGTTCCACGTTACGATAATTTCGTAATTTATGATACTTTTTTTCTTAAAATTGGAATAGAAAAAGAACCACATCGAATTTTCGAAAAATCGCTTCGAGGTGCACACCCCATGCTACATACTAACTTTGTGCCAAATTTCATGAAAATCGGCCGAACGGTCTAGGCGCTATGCGCGTCACAGACATCCAGACATCTAGACATCCAGACAGAGAGACTTTCAGCTTTATTATTAGTAAAGAAGATAACTACTATAAGGTATCATTCAGCAATTAAATAGTCGATCTTTATTGATTTGAGGATTGTATTATTCATTATATTAATCTATATTGTTCTTTAAAAAAAAAATAAAAGAATTTACCGTTTGTACTAATGTTACCGGCCGTGTAGTTTCGTCGACAGGGGAACTCGGGAGGAATCAGAGGCTTCTCCAGGATTTAACTTAAGGGTAATTTCCAGCAACCTACACCCGTTTTTTGATCAGAGGCTATTGAATTAAATTTTAAAAAATGCGAAAATTCTAAAATTCCGTAGATTTTTTTTGTACAATAATTATATTTTAAAGCTTTTTTGCTTTGTTTCGGACTGGAAGACACAGTATAAAATCTTCGCTAACAATCTTCTGGAAATAATTACAATAAAATTTTGCTGAAATGAATTTTTAATAATGTCATTTCTGCGTCCAGTGCTAATTTGAATGGGAGCTCTTGCGCTTCGTTTAAAATTTATGTGAATTGTAACATACATTTCAATTTGTATTTTATGTAAGAAAAGAAATGGCAGTCCCGACTGGATCTTCTTGTTTTGTTTGAAGAGGCACAGTCTTAATTTAAAAATCCTTGTTGCTCAAATCAACCTTCTGCAAATCAGAGTTGGCAAGTTTCAGCCGAGGCGGTTAAAACCATTGGTAGAAACCGGTTAAAACCGGCATGGCAAAAACCACTTTCTGCCACATTTGAGGCAGAAACTGGCAAAAACTCAAAAAATGAAAAATTTAATTCTTGATATCCAACAGAAAATACATGGAAAAAATAACTAATTGTTAACCAAAGCACTGTAATTTTATTACAAAATTATCACAATTCAAAATCAAATGTTAAATTGTTGGGACCCTGCAATTGCCTCTTCGAAAAGGGGGTGTCAAAAATCTAAACAGGTTCTCAATTTAATATGCACAAATGAGAAACTTTAGAACATTTTTGAAACAGAAGAGCTAGCAGACAATGCATCAAGGAGCAAGCAATGTTCGTGAAACTTTCATCTATTGTATAACTGGTCAACCATGTAGTAACTGGGGTTGTGGTAAACATTTGACTGGAAAAATAAGTTTTGAGAAATGGGGCCAATTTGTTTTGCAAAGCTGTGACATTAGGTACAAAATTCTAGGCAAATAAAATTCTGTCACTTTCTTTTTGAAGCACGTGACATGATAATTTTAATCACAAACAATTTAGAGGAAGCATATAAGTGAGCAAATTACAATCAGTAATGCCCGTTTAATTCTGTATGTCACTCCTCTTTCCTAAGCACCTCCGTATGATTTTTTATTCTTTGTTAAATTAATTCAAATACACAAGCCTCTGCAATTGAAAAGTTTTCTTTCTAAACTAAATCAAGGGCACTAGCATTGGATTTTATTTTTTAAAATGATGAAATGATGTTTAATTTTTTAGTTTACTTAAACAAATATCATTTAGTAATTACTTGAGTTATTAAAGACACTTTTAAGTTTTTGCCAGTTTCTGCCGGTTTTTACCGGTTATAACCAGTTCCTGCCACTGGCACGGCAAAAACTATAATGTCTGCGGCAGAAAGCCAACCCTGCTGCAAAAAGAAGGAATATAAATATTGGAAATATATTTTTCGTTGCAAAAGCAAATTAGTTTAAATGCAGTTTTACATTAGTAATATAAACCTAGCTGTAAGTGAAATATTCGTGAAAAAATATGGGAGTTTGAGGAGTGAGGACTCTCCCAGAAAGCTTTAGAAGCTTAAGTCCTGAATGACGTTAGGGGAGAGGAGTTTCAGGGGTCCACCCACGAAAAATCTTCCAAACTGAAGTCTTAAAAATGGGATTGTAATCACTTTCGTTCACACTAGACATTCTGAATAATTTACTTCATAGTTCATCCGCTAATTTTATAGTCACAAAAAAAAAAAAAAAAACTGTATTTCATTTTGAATCTCTATTTTATTCAAATAACTAACTTATTAATTAAAAAATGTTGAAATATTCCCATCTCTTTATTTACAAAGCTTCATTTGATTGCTTTCGCTCACATGAAAGAAGAATAATTTTAAAACTTTTAAGCCCATAATGCGTTTTGCGGTTATTCTGGAGGGCTTTAAAACGTGGTTTTCAATCCATAATATTAAACGTAACGGGCCACACGGACCAGCTTCGCGGACCGCAAATTGAGTCCCATACACTGTAAAAAAAACTGTAAATTTTGAAGAAGTTATCCGTATTTTTTACAGAAAAAAACTGTTCGTAATAAAATACAGGATTTCTCTGTTTTTTTGAATCTGTAACCGGTTATACTTTGTTTTTCTTCGAATCTTCGAAATTTCGCCCGCGTGTTTGGATTTTGGTTCTCGTGCTCGAGTTTTTGATCTTATATTTATTTAAAGCGAGTAAGTCTTAAATCGTTTGCAACTTCCATTTCATTGCATCCTAATCAATATTTTATTATTATGTTTTTTTGTCATCTGTTACAGAGGCATATTCGGAAATTTACCTTTGTATACATGTATTTCGTAGTAGTATAGTAAATATTGAAATGGATTTATGAAAGTATAGTTTCATTTTTTAATCTTCATAAAATAATAAATCAGCTTGAATAAATAATAAAAATACGGAAGATTTCTGTAAAATAAACGGAAGAAAACTGGCGTCCTGGCTGACAGTTTTTTTCTGTAAATTTTACGGATTTTTTACGGTGTAGTAATACAGCTCTGAACTGCAGTTTCGTAAGTAACATCTCAAACTTACATGAAATATACAGCCAGATCAGTCATTTGCCGAGGACCGCATGACTGAGCTGGCGGTGTATTTCATGTATTTCTGCTTTAGCCTGGCTATTGGGCGGTAATTTACTGAATACATCCTCAAACTTGTTTTTAAAATCGTGGTTCCCAAGTTCAGTGACATTCACTATGCTCAGTTACTGAAATTTATGGATAGTTTATTTTAGATTTTTTCTAAATTAGAAGCACTTATAACTCAGGCTCCCATTAGCTGAAAAGTTAGAACACACTTCATCTTGTACAAAATAAAAGTACTTTCGAATGATATAGGATGTTAAGAAGGGGAACTTTTTTCCTCCATTGGGCAGTTTTGTAAAATTTTAATTTTAAGAAATTCACTGCAAAAAAAAAAAAACGTCGAGGTGCAGTGGTCTCTGGTGTATGTAGGAATTTCTCTAAGAGCGTTTCAATTTTCCAACGAAGTTCGAAGTAATTTTGTACCAAATTTCATGGATATAGATGCTATGGTTTCTCCTGGACATTCCACAGCTAGAGAATTTTTTTTTTTTTTCCCTTCAGACCTGGTGTCCGGTATACCGGGCATACACTTTAAACAGCTTTAAACACTTTAAACAGCTAAATCATTTAATAATTGATTTAATTAGTTGATTTTTTTGTAGTTGACTCTTTACATTCTACTTATTATAATCTGTGAAATAATGTTTCGTTTTGGGATTGACAACACTGACATATAAGGATTGAGAGATAGAGAGTGGCTCATTTTTCCAACCATGGATTTTCATCTCAAAAGCGAGGTTTTTTTCCTGATTTTTTTAAAAATATATAATCTTTAACTAATCGTTTTAAACGCTTATATTATGTTTTATAATTGTTCGGTATTTTATCGCTTTTGTATATGAAATATTGATTTCAAAAATATAAATCCGGAATATTGGACGTACCATAACTCTTTTAATTTTTCTCCTGCAAACTCAAAATTTTGTCTATAAGATACCCTTTACCATAGTACACTGTGTACCAAATATCAACATTTTTGGTCCAATATTTCATAACTCCGACTAAAGGGGTTAAAATCAGAATAAGTATCGATCTTATAAATTGGGAGGATGGAGCCCGGCGATCAAACTGACAAGGAGCCCGCTATGGGTTCTGGGAGTAAAAACAATGGGGCGGGGGGGGGGGCGGGGTTGACCCCAGTTGAAACATTCTAAAGAACCTCATAATCGCTTTCTGTTTTTGAGTTGAAAGCCATCAACACCTAATGTCGAAAAAAAACGCTATCATATGCATTTTTTTTTTTTTTCGTTGTCCGAATTTCGTCATGATCCCCCCGCGCTGACAAAGCGATTGCTTGCTTTTTCTAACTCAGCTCTTCTCGGCATTCTTTTGATATCGATTAAAATCTGTTAGCTCAATACTATTATGAAATCACAGTGTGAAGGAATTTCAAAGTCTTCCTTTCAGTGAAACTTTAAAACTATCTTTGCTGATGTTTGATTTATTTTACGTTTTTTTTTTACTATTTAAAAATAGAAAAGTTAGCTCATAAATCTACATATAATCGAGAATATATTACTATTCCAGCAGCTGCTCCACTCAAATTTTGTCTAACAATGTTTAATTTAATGTATTTATTATTATTATTATTATTAATTGTAGAATATCCTATTTTCTGAAAACTTAGTTTTCAGCAAAAAAAAAAAAAAAAAATCGTTCGTACCATAACCGTCGATGAAATTATATCCGTACCCGCCTCAGGGGTACAGATACGGATATAATAACATGCAATAACTATCAGTTCAAGAAAATATCTTATTGTATCCCATTGCAGATTTAAAAAAAAAGTAGGAATAAAAATGCATCTTTTCACTAAATTTCACCGTTATCCCCACCCTCCCCTCAACTTTAAGCGTATTTTCGGTAAACCACATTTTAAGAACCATCGGTTAAAATTAAGATGTTCATGAGAGTGGGAATTTATCGTATTATAAATCGATTGAGCATAATAAAGTATTTTTAGCACTTACGAGCACCATATGTTTTTCAAGCAAATGGATGCTTTTGCGAATGTTTCATTTTGGCGATCGCGAATTTTGTACATTAATGAGGGGGGGGGGGAGATGAATCAGCAGAGTGTTCTGCCAGCGTACTACACAGCTATTTCCGAAAAACGCCGAATTTTTAAGGGGAGGGGGGGAGGGCAGGGCCGACATGGCCGTTTGCTAAGAAAACTGATAATCCACAAAAACAATACTGACCCAGGCATGAATATTTTCATATTTCAGACAGCCACACAATCGAAGACATTTTTTATCCTTCAAGAATGAAGTTACAATAAATTTACAGCTTAAGAAAGATCTTCCTTTAAATCAGAATCATTTAAGGTTATTCCTATTATGAAAACAGAGAAAACAATTAATGCATATAAAGTCCATTTTCTTTCCTTCAATATTTAATTTTTTCGGCGAGGAAAAATGAGTTTTAACGATTTGAGACAGGTTTTTTTTTATGGTAAGGAAAAATAAAAGTGTTGTAACTATTTTGGACATATATGTATTTGATGATGATCTCTTCTTTGGTATAATACATCTTTGGGTCAGGCTCGTCATTTCCGTCATCGGGGGAGGGGGGAGGTAATTGAATTGCCCCCCTCCTGGATTATAGAAATATAATTTAGTTGTGCATTTTTGTTTGTATTTTTTTGTTTTTATGGTATAAAATGTATTAAATACAAACCCTTTGCGCCCACCCCCTGGAAAATTTTGAAATAACGGGCGTCTTTGGCACAATTTTTTCTTATATTCTTTATCAGAGCTTAACTTCTATGGGAGCTCAACCCATTTGCCCCCCCCCCCCCCCAGCACGAATTAAAATTCTGAAGAGTACGACTTTTTCACTTTTACTGTTATAAATTAAGCCCAACTGTTTTTATAAAACTAATCTCGTAACCAAGCCCGACGAGACGCCATGTCAGCCTAGTCGGAAAGTAGGGCCCTATTTCGAAATCGGAAGTTAATAAGTTTTATAATTTTTATGGGGGAGGAAACCCCAGAGAACAAACTGACAAGGAGCCCGCCTTAGCTCTCAGCCGCCCTTTTCTTGACGATAAATTCACGAAGAAATCACAAAATCAATTCGCTTATTTTGTAATGGCTTTCTCTTGTTCTATTTATTTATTTTTCTATTATTTATTTATTTATTTTTCATTTAATGTTATTAAAGTTCTGAGGAGAATTCTTTTTTGCTGTTCTTTCAGCCAATTTATCTCAGAGTATCCGGAAAATAAAATTTGTTTGCTCTGGCATTTTAACATTTTTAAACACTAAAATTTTCTAATACTATTAAGACTATTTAAACTCACCATAATTATTTACACCTTCAAATCCTCAATAATCCAAAATGTCTTCCATTAAGAGTCACACACAACACCGTCCTTAAGATAATGGAATAATAACACATCAGTCACGTCGAGCCCAAAAATTCTCCAGATATCTTTTTGCGACGAAATCATAACACGCATCTGATCAAGTTATGAAATCGAGCGCGAGAAACGGGATAGCAGCATCAATTGGTAAATATTTATTCTACTGTACGTTTCAGCCAATCAGATGCGACTTGAGAAGGGCGAAATATTGAGAACTTCCAAGCTTTCAACCAATGAAAGGAAAAGCATTCTCGTGTCGAAGTTGAAGTTAATGGGGTTGTTTAAAGAAAAAATCAAAGAATATTGTGCTAATTTGCAAAATAAAGAACAACAGAGATCATTTACCACAGTTTAGCGAAGAATCATTTAATTATTTGTCATATATTTATAATTCTTTAAAGAATTCCAATATATTGCAGCAGGAAGCTATTTGCTTGCGTTCGACGAGCTCAACCGATCGCTACCGGTTAACCAATCACGTGACAGCTACTGATCACCTGTTTCAATCAACCAATCAACAGCTTAAAGTGGTAACCGGTGATGTAACCGATAGATGATAGAACGCTGCGGTTAGTAAACGGTTACTCACCGGTCGACCGGTGAGGTTCGTCGAACGCAAGCTTTATATCCCCATACATTTAGACACTACAACTTCGCCAAATACATCATAGAAACGACACGATAGTGTTTGTAAACATGCTTAGTGTATCGCTAAAAAGAAATTTTCCCTCCTTATCTTTCTTTAAATTCAAAAATTACACCTTTATTTATTCATTAAGAAACTTTCCAAACTCTTAAAATGCCTCGCAAATCGAAAGGAAAGTTTAAACCGCAACGAATTAATGTGATGTCTAACTGTGGTGACGCGGAAATATTTCGAAATTCTGCAGCAGTTTTGGATGATGTCGATCCCTGTGAGTCATTGAGATACATGAAAGAAATATTTAAAGACAAATTCGATGAAGATGTGATTGCTATGATATTTTCCGAGTGTGCTTATGATGGTAAATTCCTTATGTTTCGTATTGTTTTCTGTTTACACTATCTTTCAATTTGCTGATGTCCATTTTGCAAGTTGATGGACACGGTATCTTAATCAATTGTTTTTGAGATTTGTTTTTTTTTTTGGAAGTAAAACATTTATGCGTTGATGATCTGCTGTTACTTAAAATTCAAAAACGTAAGTTGAGAAAAATTATGTTACTACCAATTAATATTAATAACAAATGGTTATTAACCCGTAACAAGGGTGGTGAAAAAGTAGGACGTTACAGGGGACGTGAGGTCTCAGAGACAGCTCTGTTAACAAATTTTTTAAAAATCGTGTAATTAAGATATATTTCTGTAATTTCTCTCAGATGTTCTTTGAACCTTTATTCGCATTGGGAAAAACATATTTTAATTTTGAATCGAAATATACCTTTTCCGAGGAAATTTTGCTGGAGTCTTAAGATTTTCCGAGAAAATCATATGCTGCAGTAAATAACTAACTACTCATAATAAAAATGAATCTATTAATTATTAATGATTTCGTTTTAGTTGTTTAATATACACAGAACATTTTAGTACCAGAAAAATCATTATATCATGTTACGGGAAAATTTTGACAGCCCTTGAACTAATAGTTCAGTATAATACTTGAACTAATAGTAGTAGTATTTTGTGTCGCATTTCCAAGAATAATTCAGCTTTCATTTTTCCTAGAATATCATTACGTAACATTTTTGAACATTTCAAACAACTCTCAACCTCATCTAGATTATTTTGCTTATCTTCTGCATAACGCCGATAAAACAAATGAATCTATATCCGCAGTTCTAACGTTTCAGAGCCATGTCTACTACTGCCGATAACACTGAAGGGGAGGTGCGGTCTCACAAACCGCTTCTAAAGAATCAGGGTCTGTCCAGGATTTTTCACAGGGTCCGTTTTTTGTGAAAAATCAAATAATTTTGTGAAAAATGAATTAATTTTGTGAAAAATCAAATAATTTCGCAAAAAAAAAAAAAAAATTTTAAACAAAATTTTAGAATTTAGAGATGGCACAAACTGCATCAATTAAACTTAAAGTTGAGTGTTTTCCTCTTCTATGTCGAGAAAATCATTCTGGGGTGTTTTTCTGATATTTGGCGGGGTGGGGGGGGGGGGGTGCATCGCTCTCTCAATATCAATATTTATCTACCATTCTACATTATGTTAAATTATACTAGAAATATTTCTGTGCAGTATTTAAAATAATTGTAACAAAAAAATAAATAAATAAAATTCAGAATAGGGTTCAGCATTTAACTTTTTGACCCAAGACATTCTTAAAAAGCACAGAATTTCGTTTAAAACTTATAAATTCCGTGATTTTAACAAAAATAAAAAGATATTTTAATTGTTTACCTCTTAACAAAGCATAATAATCATCAAAAATTCGAAAAATCGGATTCCCATAGCGGATGCAAAGAGATCGCAATTCTCAAAGTGAAGGCATCAAAAGTATAAAAACGGCTTGTAAAAGAAATATTTCTGATAAAATTATTTTAAAATTGCATTTTAGAGTCCTATGATAAACATTTCATTAATATCTGTGGACACAGTTGACGCAAAAAAAAAAAAAAATAAATAAATAAATATAAAATAAACCATCTATTCAGCATTTTAATTTTTGACTCATAACAGAAAATGGAATTTTGCTTTAAAAACTTGAAAAGAGAGTTCTAACAGAAATAAAGAGACTTTTCATTTATTTGCATCCTAATAAAGCGAAGTTAGCTTGAAAAAAGAACAAAATATGATTCTCATATCGGATGTTAAAAGATAGCATTTTTCAAAATGTAGACATCTAAAGAAAAAAAAAGGTAATTAAAAGAGTTTATTTAAAGTTAATCATCCTTGTTAGCATCGAAAAATCAAAACCCATATAGTTTTCTCCCAAAATAACAATTAAACATCGCACTGCACCCGTAAAAACGCAAATATTGACAAACTGGTAAAATGATGAGAATATTTTCTAATCAAGTCATTATAAAGGTTCAACGCCAGACGCTAAGTGGTGATAATTTTGAAGTTGGTAACCCTATCTGAAGCGATCATATTTTTTCCCCACCCATATCCCCCCTTTTCCCTATCCCTTTGCAGTTCTAAGTTCATTTCGCAGACACATATTATTATTGTTTATTAAATCATGAGTGGGGAGAAAAATGCTTACCAATGCCTTTTCAGAAAAGTTTACAACAACACCGCTGCAAATTAACTGTATATTTATTTATTTGGCAGTAGCAATTATTTATCGCTTGCAGGAGCATCGCAAGAGTGCCGATTTTTTTTTTTTAATTAGCCGATTTTGTATAAGCTGATCCCTCTAATTTGATTTTAAAAAAGGTTCCAAAAATTATCGGTTTATACACAGAAATATGCGTTATTTTGCTTTCAGATTTGCTCTTTCAATAAACAATTTGTGAAAGATCCGATCTTGTTTATCAGAATTTTGTGAAGGGTCCGTTTTGTTTGATCGGGATTTTGTGAAAGGTCCGTTTTGTTTGATCGGGATTTTGTGAAAGGTCCGTTTTGGTTGATCGGATTTTTGTGAAGGGTCCGTTAACAGACCCAAATATCCTCTGGCCAGACCCTGAGAATGCAATGAAATTTAAACCAGATGCACTTGCCTAAAGATACTGATAAGCAAGGGGGGTGTTCAAGGTCACAAAACAAAAAGCTATTGGGAAAAACCATTCAATCGGACTAAAATGAAATAGGGGTGATCCGATGAACTTTTGAGCTCTGTGAGACCGCACTCCTTAAGGGGTTAAATAATAGTAGAGATGGTAAATACCACTCAATGAAATCGTATCTTTTCTGGTATCGGCTACTAATATAAAAAACATTGGTCGCTACATCGAAAAGTCTATGAACTATTGAAACTTACTTGACGATCATGTCAAAGCTGGTAAGCGTAATAAGAGAAAAATATAAAGTATCTGTAGACACAACTCAAGAGTACCTGGGTCATTCCGTGTCAGATCATCACACGGTTTAGGACGGACCGTCACAGAACTGGATGAAACTTGGTACATGAAGAGATTTAGCCCAGTTATGAATGAAAATGCTAAAAAAAAAATTCTTTCACCTCATTCAAAAGTTATTAAATATTAATTATTCAAATTTTCATCAAAAAATGCTACACTTTGAGACGGTTAAATCTCATTTTCTCAGAAACTATAACAGATACAAGCTTGAAATTGGTCTTGTTTTGAAGCTCTTTTAATGTGCTTTAATTTGATGTGCAACTTGATAAAATCAAAAAATAATAATTTTAAAATTTAATTAAATTAAATTTTAAAATTTTAATTTCTTAAAAATGGACAATTTTAAAATTCTGAAAAAATTTACAAAATTACTTTGTGTTATCCTCTAGCATATTACCAAGTTTCATAATGGGATCTTAATGGGATCAGATGATACAGGGAGGACAAGTTTTACATATATCAAAGTTTCTGCATTTTGGACAAAATACCTTTCTGATGGATTACTCAAATATTATTCTAAGTTATTAAATTAGCACAGGAAACTATAAATGAACTGCTAATAGTAATGTAAAACCTTCTAATGTCTTACACCTACTTTAAAATTGAATGAAATTAAAATAATAATGGAAAAAAATAAATAAAACTCACACTAACTCTTTTTAAAAAAAAAAAAAAAGAGAACGTCAGCATTGTCCTACATTTGTCGGAGTTTTTTACTCTCTAAGCTGCAAAACATTTACAATATTGTTCTTTTCTTCAGCTGGTAGAGTATATGTCCTTCCTGTTGGCATGATGGGATTTACTTTACAAATAATGTCCGAACAAGGTATCCATAGAATGTCTGGCACTGTTGGATATGAAAATGAAGGAGAAGGCCCTGGTGGGTGGAGGAAAGTGACTTTCACTTCATTATCTTCATTTTTGGACAAAACATAACTTAGTCACCATTTTTTATCATACTTGGAAATGACATATCCATTAAGATCTTTCATCATTAAAGGAACACTTTCTCCAGTTGAGATGACAGAATATTCAGTGGATGATGGAGAAAAAGAAAATGCCTTGGCGCTCACCTTTGTTCCACAGCTTGAGGGAATAAAGGCATGCAGCTTTTGGGTACCTGGTATTGGCACTGCTTGCTGGAAACGATGAGAGAGCTGTTCTGCGTTTTGAATATATTCATTTTGGCTGGCGTAACTGAAGTACACGGTCTTTGAAAGGTCAGATTTTGCCCATTGGTACAGTTGCATAGGTGTCATAATTTGGTTTTCATACGGCCTTTGAAGACTTGCTCTTGCTGCTTCTCTTTTGAGTGTACCACCCATGCCATCACATGGGCCTTTACCGTGAGCAGTGGCAGAAAAATGCCACTCAGCCTCAATACCAAAATCTCTTTCATGGCAGCATAGATTTAAAAAATTCTTTTTATTTTTGTATTGTGCAGCTGATCCATCGGAGAAATAAAAAATTTTGTCTAACCTTTTCTCCAATTTAGATTTTAAAAAATTTATTAGCTTTTGTTGAAATAGGTGAACAGCTACTGTGTTGTGCTCAAGACATTCTGAGATTTTAATAAAGCTAAGGTGATGAATTTTGTTTTCATTTTTGAAGTATATAACAAAAGGGTGAATTGTGGCTTGATTTCTGTTCCAGTGAAATGATTGTGCTTCATTTTGCAAAACAAAGCTATAGTTTTCGGAAAAGTCGCAAACTACTGCCACCTCAAACTGAGACAAATTTTCTTTTGTATGGGTCATAAAAGAACTCTGCTGTTTAGCTATTAAGTTGTGACGAAGAAGAACTTTCAAATCATTACTAAAAATTTCAATGAATTCATTGGTGGGTTTTTGTAAAGTTTCCAGATTGCATCTGTCTACATAAATCCATTGGCGGAATGTTATCGTTTCAATCATATTTTCTTCTGTACCATCTTCCAATATTTTTTGTATCTCATCAATGCCAGGACAATTTGCACAATTCGAAAAATAACAGTCAATGGAAGCTGGGTTGCACACCATTTTTACAAGACAATCTGTATATTTTTTTATCTTTCCATTTGTGATCCAGCTCATTTTGGAATTTTCAATTTTTAATTAAACATTTTGATGAATTGTACACACACAAACTGCATGTGTACCACTTTGTCCTGCTAAAATACAATTCTTGGGTCTTAATTCGGCAAATTTGGAGAATCCAACTTTGACATCGTAATACATTTCTTGAAAAAGTTTGTATGCTTCTTTTAGATTACAAAGCCTTAATCTTTTAGACATTTTAACTTTATTGCCTTCACTGTCCTTCACTGAAATGCAATCTTTCATTCCTGGCATTGGCCTACTTATATCTTCACTTTCATGAAATTGTTTTATAATCTCAGCAGTTTCTATGGGCAAATTTTTCCCTGGATGTTGATTGGAAGTGGACAAAACCCCTTTTTGTTTTAAAAGCTTTTTAGCTTGGCGTGCATAATAGTTCGATGTTTTGAATTTTTCAGAAATTTTTCTAATGCTCCAGTTATCTGGCAATAGAGTCAATATCATTGTCTTTTTTGCTCGACTGCTACAATTTTGATAAACTTGTATCAAATGATCAACCATTTCCTTATTTGGACTCTCTTTCTCACTATCGGAATCAGCATTTGGAAGAAGTTTTCTTTTCACTGCAGAGCTAATTTTTTTTGCTTTCATATGAGAATATTTCTTATATCTTCTTTTTACTTTCTTCTATATCTAATATATAGAAGAAAGTATTGGATTCGTGCAAATTTTCGAATTTCGAATTTTGACGGATTCGAACGTTTTGAGGTGTGCTGAGTCCATTTCGACTATTTTTGGAAAATGTCTGTCTGTCTGTGTGTGTGTGTGTCACGTCTGTGTGTGACCAGTTTTTTGTGGCCGCTCTACAGCAAAAACTACCGCATGAAATCGAACGAAATTTGGTACACATATATGCCCCTATGTGAACTTGTGCCCATTGGTTTTTGGCGCGAATTCATCCAAGGGGGGGAATCCTATTCCTCAGGAAGTAACTGGCGGAATCAAACAAAATTTGGTCCATATGTTGCCAGTAAGAGGAACAGGTGCTGATTCAATTTTGGTGTCAATAACTCAAACGGAGGTTGAGCTATAGAACGTTTTTTGTCGTCAATTGTGACTGCTGTATCTCAAGAAATAATGAACGGAATGAAAGAAATATTTATCGGCAAGTAGCCCTTAGTAGGTATAAGAGCTGATTTTATTTTGGTGTCAACAGCTGAAAAGGGGGGGGTAGCGCAATCGCCCGTTCTTTTTTCCCATTGTGAGTGCTCTATCTCAAGAAGTAATGCTAGGTTCTGGTTGAAATTTGGAATATATGTGAATCCATACGTAAACAGGCTTTGGTTCAATTTTGACTCCAATCGCTCCAAGAGGTGTTGATTTTTTTTTTTTTTTTTGCGAATAAAAATAGTTTTATTAATGCAACAATAAGAAAGATAAATCGTAATAGATTGTCGTCTGCGTATTTCTCGTGATTTTAATTGTATGGAAATGATCGGAAATATTATCTCAATGAATTAAAATTTCTAACTGTTGCCATCTTATGTTTTTAATAAATAAAATATTTGTAATTAATTCAAGTAAGGCTTTTAAAGTAACTTTCAATTTTGCTCTTTGCTTTGCTTTTACAATAATTCAGACATTGGGATGGTCGTCAAGTTTTTGCATGTGTAATTTTATTTTTGTTAGGAATATTGCTTCCTCGTCAAGCATGGGGAGGGATCAGAAAAAGGAAAAATATAGAAGAAAGTTTCGTGATGGCCACAACATACTAGTTTTCTTGTTGACCGGGGATTCACCTAACTGAAAAATCGAGTCATTTAATGATCTGAATGAGTCTTTAAGTAATGATCTGTCCGAGTAATTGTCACTCTCACTTTCCCTATCTAAGTTCTCACCTGGTGATTCATGACTAGTGGAGGCACAATTATCTACAGTTGACTCATCGGTTTTCTTCAACCGCAAAAGCTCCTTTCTGCATCTGTCACATATTTTAGACTTCAGCCATTTCTGGTACAAATGAATACATCCATGGCATTGCAGATCTCAATCCTTTTCTTATGTGTGAGTGAGAATACTTTTTGAACGGATTGCTACAATTTAAATGATTCATGATAAAATTAAATACTTAGCAAATAATATAAATACGCTGAGTGTCAAAATTAGTTTAAAAATAGACTGTTTCAGTTCTGATATAAACCAACTGAAATAAAATAACTGAAAGTTAAAGAAATGAAGTTTGCACAGCAGAAGACAAGGCTTGAATGCTGACTGAAGATAGTTTCAACAGGAATTGTGTATTACAGAGCAAGAAAGTATTATAAACACCAGAAAGAATCCCTCTATCCCCCCCCCCCCCTTTTTTGTGGAAGGATCATTTTGCAATCCCAAATATACCCTCCCCCTCCCCTCTCCTAAAAATTTTCAGATCATCTTCATCCCTTCACCCCCCCCCCCCAAATAAATAAATAAAAATGAACATTTTATGCTCTATTTGGCAAGCATTTCTAGAGGTTTAGTTTCCCTCTTCATGTGCTGGTTTTCTTTTTTAAAAAAAGACAACAAGAAGAAAAGAAAACACTATGACTTAAACAAAAAAAAAAAACAAAAAAAAAAGGATCTTGCAAAAAAAAAAAAAGTTTCAGTTTTATTCCTTCCAAAAGTCTAGACGCCTTTTGATGCAAGGGCACTTTTCTTTTTGTTCAGTTCATATGTGTTACAAAAGAAGTTCATGTGAGTGTACTTACTGCTTTTGATTATTTTTGGAAGGGGTTTTGGTAACTTAAGGTGCAAAACCCTTTTTTTCAAAAAAATATTGTCGCCCCCATGCCATAAAATTATGACAGGCTTTTATTAATTCATTTCTCCCTTTTCTTTAATATTAATAATAACTATTATTTACTTATTTATTTTGTGTACTCTAAAATTAATATTGCTACAAACAATTATTTTGGCAAATTTTACAAAAAAAAAATTTGATTATAACCCCCTCCCCCTTTTTTTTTGGAATTAGTAAGTTATCTTTTGAAACTAAGGGGGGGGGGGTGCTTTTGAGATTTTATGGTACTGCTGACTGAACTCCACAAGCAAAAACATGAAACATGTTGAAAAATTGGTCAATCCCAAACCAGTGACAAGTGGAGAAAAAAGCAGTGAGGCAGAACGAACCATTGGATCTCATTCTCAATAGCCACCCCTAGTCTGTTTTATTTTGTTAGCAAAGGGGGTGAAAAGGGTAGCTTACTGTTTCAGATATGAATTTGTAGTGGATTATTTTAAGTTCACATCCCCAGAGAAAATATTTTCTTTTTTTTTCCCTTTCTTCCTTTCCTTTTTTAAAATTTTATTTCTTTTTAATTTATTTTTCTCAATAAAAATGAGATTTAGATGATTAATATTTTTATTAATGAGATATTTTTCAGGAACAAATCGTACTAAGAAAAACTTCATTTCTAGTAGACAGTTCTGCATAAAAAAGTGAACATGTATGAAGCATATTTATTTATTTATTTATTTTTTTGCACATAAAATAATAACTATTCAGCACAATAACCCATATTTTGGCAGATATGTGAAACTTGTCCTCCCTGTATCAACTGATCCCATTAAGATCCCAATATGAAACTTGGTGAGATGTGAGAGGATAACACAAAGTAATTTTGTGATTTTTTTCAAAATTTTAAAATTGTCCGTTTTTAAGAAATTTAAATTTTAAAATTTATTTAAATTTAATTTTGAATTTAAAAATTTTGAATTTTATTAAGTTGCATATCAAATTGAAGCAGATTAAAAGAGCTTTAAAACAAGACCAATATCAGGCTTGTATCTTTTATAGTTTCTGAGAAAACAAGGATTAACAGTCTCAAAGTGTAGCATTTTTTAACAAAAATTTGAATAATCAATAGTTAATAACTGCTAAATGAGGAGAGAGAAAAATTTTTTTTTAGCGTTTTCATTCATAACTAGGTTAAATCTCTTGATGTACCAAGTTTCATCCAGATCTGTGACGGTGCGTCCTAAAATTGCTCCAAATTGTGTTGATTTGACGTGGAATGACTCACCTGCAGAAATTGAAATCAATATACAGTGGATAAGTGTGATATTTAGCTTTTTTTTTTTGTTTTCAACCATGCATCCATGAAAGCGAAAGGTGAACTTTTTTTCATTAATGTATCTTCATACTTTGAAGATGAGCAACATTTAATGTTGACATTAGTTAACAGTTCTCATGCAATACAAATATTTGTAGTAAATATATTTGCATTGCATGCATGTGTTATCGTCTGCATTATCTAACTATGGTAAAAAGCAGGGTTGGGTTTTGGACCATCCAAAACTGGTTTAGGGCAGGACAAATGGTTTTTACCGTCCGAAACTGTCCAAAACTATGCTAAAGCTAAAGCGGTGTAATCTAATCAATTCTTATTCACCGCACTATTCGTAATGCATATAGATATTAATGAGGTTTAATTAATGAGTATTTAATAGTGTTTTTCTCCAAAATATTCATGTAAAAAATATTTTACTTAAAAAAGTTGCCAACAACTATTACATAAAAACTTTCTTATGTAACAGTTGGTAGAGTTATGAAAGGAAATTCACAACACTACCAAGACAACTAATTTCAGTTCCATTTATAACTCAAAGGAATGTTACTTTGCAATATTTAGGAGCAAAAAAAAAAGGTTTTTGCAAATAAGTTTTACATGATGTTTTAATGAAAACTATTTTTTAAATCATAGATTAAAGAACAAGAAATTGATGATTAAACACTAATGCTATAAAACTTGTGCTATTCTTTTTTTAATTCATATTTTTAATACAATACATTCTGTAACTATAAAAAAATGTTAATTTATTGCATTTAAGTCAATTACTACACTATGTTTTGAACACTTTCTTTTGCACACATGCATAAATGTCAAAAAATTTGGTTTATGGAAGAAAAAAAAAAAAAAAAAAACTCCTGTGCATACAAATTCAAATTTTTAATGAAGAATTTAATTTCTACATTCACTAGATTAAAATCAGCTGCATAAATAAGTTACATATATATTTATACTTCAATATTCATTAAATATATTAAATAGTCAAAAAAATAATTTTGACACATTTTGTTCTGTTTTTGATATTTTCTCACAAAATATAGTTTCTCAAAAAGTAGTTTTGGACACTTTTGAACACTAGGGTTTTGAACAGGTTGGTAAAAACCTTGTTAACCCTGCTCTCATTTGCACACATGCATAAGGATAAAGAAATTTGGTCTCTAATGTCAAAAAAAAAAAAAAAAAATCTCATGCATACAAATTGAAATTTTAATCAAAAATTCAACTTCATGTAACTGGATTAAAATTAGCTGCATAAATAAGTTGAATGTTCTCATGTAAATGTTCAATATAAAACATTACTTTGATACATTTTATTCTGTTTTCTCACAGAATACAATTTTTCTAAAAATAGAGTTTTGGACAGGAGGGTAAAAACCAGGGTTTTTGCCGTAGTGTCCAAAACCTTGCCAACTTTATTTCATACAATAGGTAATTGGGTAATTTTCAATAATAACCAGGCGCAGAATGCAGCATTAAAATTTTTAGGGAGGGTTGTTTTGAGGGGTATTTTTCTGTTTTTTGGGTGGATCTTCCCGTCTTTGCGATATTTGGGGGGGGGGGGGGGGGTCACCTCTACAATAACATGACAAAAATTTCATGTGTAAAAATTATGGGCTATAAAAGTTTTTAAAAATTTCACTCTTGTAGAAATTTTTGCAGGTATGCTTTTAAAATCAATGCCCCTGCCAGTATCTACTCAGTGTATCATATCAATGTTGTAAATAGCACTGTAAAAATATTAATAGTGAAATGATAGTGATAAGTTGATTTGGAAATAAAGAATATTTTATGTTACATAGTAAAAATCATGAGTACCAGCAAGGGGAGTAGGTTGCAGTAATGTCAAATATTTCCTATGTAGGCACAAGAATCTCGACATATAATAAAATAAGATGTTTGTGTGTGTGTGTGGCGCGCTTTCCAGGAAAACGGTAAGGCCTAGAAAGATGAAATTTGGTATACAGGTGCATTTTTTGCCAAAGATGTGCACCTCGGGCTTCGATTTTGATATTTTAATTAGAAAAAAAGTTATTTAATGTTTTATGCGTTTTTTTTGCACTTTTTAGTACTTTTTACCTCACAGACCCCGAACCAATCGCACCACACAAATATATTTTGTACTAATAGTGTAGGAAACTTAATTTTAAATATGATAAATGAAAACATTTTGAAGATAGAACAATTTTTGTATTTTTTACAAATTTTTGAAACAACCTTTATTTTGCATTTTTTTCTGGGTTTAGTTTTTTTCAAAACCCATCCTGCGAAAAGTATTGAACCCTCATTTCTAAAATTTTAGTTGGTAATAGTAAAAACATTCCACCCCCATCAGAAGAAAAAAGTTTTTTAAAATACGCAATAGTTTATTTTTTACAATTTTTTTAATGCAGAACACAACGCGAGCTGTTCGCTTGCGGGCTGAGTTCTGAATTTACCTCATCACATGATCCAACTGAGAGAAATCGTTTGCCTTCTCTTCCCCCTTTTTTTCTTTAGTTTTTTATCTTTTTGCAAGCTCTGCTTTTTGTGCACTACGGAGAACATAGAGCCTTTTTTTTTGCGGCCTATTTTAATTAAATAAATAAAGCCGGCGGTTTTTTGCATTATCCCTTTCCAGCAAGTGGTCACAAAAAAGGGCACAAATTGAAAAAATTCTAAAACAAAATTTATTCTCTTTAAAACCACGAAAATCGCTGCAGAGGTATAGTATTCTGTTTTCTTTAATGATCATGGATGGCAGCCTTACTAAATTGGCTTTTTCTGATGTCTCAATTTCTTGTTCAAATCTCTGAAATTTTTAAATGCAAAAACTGGAATTTTCAGAAAATTAAAAATGTTTTACGTTGCTCTGAAACAGTCGACCATTTTTCTTTGTTTTGCCTGAGGTGTTCAATTGCATTATTTTAAAAGAATTGAATTCGTTTTTGAATGGATAAACATGGTTTTTTCCTGCCCTAGGCGATATCGACAAACACTACCCACTGTAATTTTTTTTTTTATAATTGTAAAATTAATGTCTTTTTTAATGATCAATTTATACCCATTCATAGTGTTTTTTCCCTGCATTTCAAAACTTTTAATGCCCTGCTCCGGAACCAGGTTCAAGGAGTTGACTGAATGTACAGTAAAACCTCGTTAAGTTGTCACTCAAGGGACCAAAAATTTTTGACCACTTATGCGGAGTGACTACTTATATGGAGTGGGAAATAAGAAAAAAAAAGTCTTACAAATATTCATGAATAGCAGTAGAATTCTGTGAGAAAAACAATAGCTTATGTAATAAATGTTTATAAATTAGTAGAAATTTTAAAAAAGGGGAAAATACTAATGATAGTTACTTTGTTTTGTTTTCTCTTACTTATACATTACTTAATAACAACAACTTATTTTTATGTAGTTACGGTACATCAATACAATCCTTCAATGTTGACTGATGAAGTTGTTGCTTTTGAAAAAGAACTATCTCTTCTAACATACATCAAGCTTTAAATTATGTGTTGTAGTTCCTTGAAAAGATGTTAAATACTGACTAACTTTCTCCAGGTATTAGATTTTGTCAGTCTTGCTGGAAAGAGTTTGATTCTTATTTTCTTATTCTCAGCACTCGGCAGAGTCACAGCAAGAAGTATGCTTTGAATGACCAGAACCGAAATATCGAGATTTTAAGAGAAAATTAATATCAAACAGCCTTTCAACTGAGTCCGACACTATTTTCTAAGATCCGATGAGTAAAAGGAATTTTAGGAAACAACTTTTGAGTGACTAGTTAAGCGGGTAAAATTAAATTTGGTGACCAGTAAAGGAGGGTCATTTAACATTACTGTGAATGAGACCTTGTCGGGACCAAAGAAAAACGACCACTTAAACGGAGTGACCACTTAACCAGTCGACTACTTATTGAGGTTTCACTGTACTTCCACTCTATTCTTCTAATGTGACTTACACTTAACTGAATTTTCACAAATAATAACCCTTTTAGTAAAAATCTTATCTTTCAGAACTTGCCTACATCAAGCTCATGCTTTGCCAAAAATTACATACAGTATTAAGACTTCAATGCTTTTGCATCTTGTAAATTTTTCAATAGTTTTAAAATTTTGAAGCTATTTTAACTCTTTGAAGGACGCGTCATTAAATTTTTAGTAAATCTTATTAAAAAACACTATGAGTGGGTTTACTCGATCATCTAGACATAGATTTGTCAGTCAAAATAATTTTTTTTGGCAGCTGGTGGTGTCCCCCATTTGTTCACCCCCCTTCCCCACCTAGAGTCGGAAAAAATGTGTTTATACATGCAAAATTGAGTTTGAATCTTTACTACATGATTGAATACCTCAAGTAAAATGAAGAAAGATTGTTGACTTTTTTAGCACTAATTAAAAAATTTTAAATTTAGATTTTTCCATTTTTGAAGTTTAAAACTTGGAATGATTTGAACAAAAAATTGAGCCTATCTATATTTTACTATTCCAAATGTCTACTAAACAGGATTGTAGGCATTTAGAATAGTTTGCAAAAAGCAGCGATGAACTGAACAGTTTCAAGAGCAATCTTGATTTTCATTGAAGATTGAGAAATCACCTAAGTGAGCTCAGAGTATTTTGCTAATTGTCACTTTTGTATTCATAAATGATTTTACAAAAATGCATAATTCTACAGCAGTGGCTCCCAAACTTTTTCAATTCACAGCACCCTTTTAAAAAGTTAGACTTTTAAAAGGCACTTTAACCTATTTTAAATATTTATATTGTGGGTTTTCGGGCAACCCCTTCTCCTTGCAATGCACACTTTGGGAACCCCTTCTCTAGAGTAAAATCACAGATTTTTATTCATTCATTTATCTTTTCTAGTAAACCAAGCTTACGAGACTCTGATATCACTGTCCAGCGAAGATGAACCAAAGCAAGAGGCTGAAGCAAGTTCTCAGGTACTGGAGGATGCGTCTAAAGGGGACAACTGTTCCGTAAGCACAGATCAAGCTGGTAAGGCTGAATCATATCCTATCAGTGAGCAGTGTAGTTCCGGAAACTCGAAATTGAAAGCGGAAAGCTCGGTTGTTACAATAGTACATGGGGGACAAACGTATTACCATCCACAGCTTGTTCCAAGTAAGGATCAGGGGATAGCTTCCAACCCTGTTATATATCCAGATGGTTCCAACTGGTCTTCCCAGCCGTTTTTTACGCCACCCGGTAGTTCATATCCTCCTCCTTCAGAAAATGTGCACTCAGACTCAATTTCTTCAGCTTGTTTCTCAAGCCCCACCCCACAGTTTGTTACCCCATTGTTACCGACTTCTAGTTATAGATTTGGGTCACTATCACCCAAAGAACCTGGGTTTTTTGGGTCGTCTGTGAGGAACCTATCGCCATTTGGCTATTCAAAAGTTGCTGGCAAAGGAATAAATAATGCTCATAGTAACAATGTTTCTCCTAAAAGAACTGCATCTCCAAGCTCAAAAAAGAATAAAAGGAATGACGAGTCTGCCATTCTCAGTGCCATAGAGAAAATTCAAAATGGCATCTTGGTGATGGTCATCTTGAGGGGACTTCCGGGAAGTGGTAAAAGTACCTTGGCAAAGAGGCTTAAATTTTCGGGTGTCTTATTCAGCACTGATGATTATTTCTATAATCGTGGTAAATATGTCTTTGATGCTACCAAACTTTCGGAAGCTCATGCGTGGAATCGAAGACGAACTTTGAAAGCATTACAGAAAGGAACTACTCCGATTATAATTGATAACACAAACGTCGAAGCGTGGGAGTTTGCGCCTTATGTCGCAATGGGTAAAAGGCATCAGTATGATATCTTGATATTGGAACCTAACACTCCTTGGAAATTCAAAGTGCATGATTTAAGTATAAGGAATAAACATGGTGTCCCTAAAGAAAAGATTGCACACATGAAAGAAAGATACCAGCATAATGTAACAGTAGAAAATATTATGAAATCCATTGAATTTTCTAATTTACAGACTGAAGAATTAATGGAAAATCAGTTTTCTTTTTCTAAGAGTAAAATGAATGGTGAAAGAAAGGCAAATTCTTCTCCTTTGAAAGTGCAGGTACATCACTCACAAGAACATTCAAATTCAATTATCATGAATAATGTCATGGCCAAAACTCCCGATTCAGCAAATTTTGTAGGCGAACACATTTTGGCGAATATTTCAGAAAATTCTAAATCATCATTTCTTCCAGAAGATTATGCTTCAAGTAAGATTTTGAAAGATGATACTAAAATTTCAGATATTGATGGCAATGTGAAACGTTCCCCTTGTAAGGAGAATGGTTCGAGCATTCTAGAAGAACTTGAGAATCAAGTATTAGGAGAAAATGAAAATGCATGTAATGAGGATGATAATGCGCCTTCATCAATAAGTAACCTTGATGAGTTAAGGGCTTTGATTAGGGAAGACAGTGAAGACTCTCAGAGTCAATCCACTTCGAGCCTAGACATTTCATGCTGGAAGTCCATCACCGAACTCGATGATGATTTCGAATGGTCTACTGAAACTGATCGTTTCAAAAATGATGAAAATACATCAGAAATAACTATCAAATCTGAAGAAATAGGTATAAATGATTTATCTGAAAGTGTTCAGGACAAACCACTTGCAAAATTTGAAGAAAAGGACATGAATGTGTCGATAAAAAATTCCGGTTCGGAAGCTGTGGAAAAGAACATGGTGAAAATTGAGTCTGATGTGCCAAAAAACCTATCAAAATTATCATCTGCAAAAAGGTATCTGTTATTTAATTCTGGGACTAAAAATGCCAATCAGGACCGAACTGCTGATAAAAGCTTAACAGAAAGGCAAAAATGTGTTAAAAATATCAAAATGTTTTCTGAAGGTATAAACAACCGGTTACTAAAATTAAATATTTCAGATTCTGAGGGTGAAGATGAAGATATTCTTGGCAAGCAATTTTCTGATAATGTAACCCGTCTCAGAAATTGTAAAAATAGTGCTAATACTGTCTCATTAGACGATGATAAATTTAGTGAAAATGATTCATGTTTTGAATTTGAAAAATCTAATCAAAAATCATTATCTTTAGATCAGTTAAATATTTTTAAAAATTCTAAAAGTATTTCTTATTTTAACCGTTCTGTTGAAGATCCTCTTGAAACAGATGAAAGCATTTTGTATTCATGGGAGGATGTAACAAAAAATGATGTAAACAGTTCTATAGAGGAATCAAAACTGTTAGATGTAAATGGAAATTCAAATTCTCCTTTAAAAAATGGATCTCTTGATCTTCACTGTAAAGTTGAGACTCAAAAAAGCAATCCTAAACCTCAAAGATACAATCATAATTTGCAATTTAATTTTAGAAAGAAATTTAAAGCAGCTAGTCCATTAAAAATAGAAGATTCTGTTAGTTTAGAATCGAATTCCTCCTGGGAAAATATTGAAGTTAAAGATTTAAACAAAGAAATAGATCTCGGTAACGAAGCACATTGCACTCCCAAGCCTCCTAGAAACATAGATGCATCTAAAACTGAGAATAAAATCACGAATTCTGAGAGCAGTTTCAATTTGGACAGTTCTTCAGAAAAACCGTCCAAGAGCAGATTATGTGCAAATTTCAATCAGTCGTTAAATCTCTCCCTGAATGAGTGGCAGTTCCCGAAGTATAATTGGAGTGATGTAAGCCCGGTGGAATGCGAAAAGGAAAGTAGCGTCACTCAAAAAGACACGCATTCATCTCAAACAGAGCCTAAGGATTTTGTCATGGTTCATAAAGCGTCTGTGGGGGAACCGGTGTCAGAAGATTATTTCATCTTAGAAACTAAATTAGAGTTCGATGTGGACGACAGCAAGACTGAATCTCTGGACCAACCAGAGATTGTCGCCCAGAACCCCACATTTGAAAAGAGCACTTACACCGAAGACTTAGTGGAAGATGTTGAAGTAAACGAGAAGCTGGCTCACCTTCAAGAATGCTTTCCGGATATCTCCGATGAAGATTTGCTTCATCTCCTGGAAGTCTGTCACAATGATGATACATGGTTGAGCAACTTGCTGTTGGAGTGGGGTTATAAATACAATGTGAAGACACCAGTACAGACGCCCCAGAAGATGAAACCCATTGCCAAGAAATCTTATGAAAATGATACAGAGCGGGAGCTCACAGATGACGCGATCGCAGTTGAAACTTCTCTCGTCGAAGTTGTTCCGGCTGTTGATGACAATGTCGTCTGTGAGAGTTCTGCTAATATTGGCCAGGATGTACCTTTTGAGAAATTGAGGTTTGTCTTGGATCCTTCCTTTGCTGCTCAATTGGAAGCCCTTTTTGGTCCAGTGAAAAAGCAGAGTCAAAAAAGTAAGTTTAAAATATGTTGTTTTATTTAGTTCTATGAAAGAATTATTGCTTTTTGTGATCAAAAGACATTTCCTAGTTTTATGATTTTCTACATGTTTTTTTTTTTTTTTTTTTTTCAAAATCAGAACAATAAGAACTTTTCTGTAAATTTCTTTTAAAAAAAATTTGCAGTTTATTCAACTTAAAAGGAATGAAATATCTCTTTATGTTGAAGTGAATGATGCAAAAAGATAAGTTTGAAATAACGAATTATGGATAAAACCACAAAAATAAAGGGAAAAGGGGGGAGAGGGGAGAAAGAAAAAGAAAAGGCATGCAAAGGAAGAAAAATAAGAAAACAATTAAAATACTTTTGGTTTTTGCATTTGCATGTTTATCTCAATTAAATGTTCTTTTAAATTAAATCTTCTTAAATTAAATCTCTCTCAGGGATTTATAGTTCATACTCATTTCTATTGTAAATGAAACTGGTTCTAACTGCCGAAATTCGTTAGCCAGTTTTTGACTAAGTTTATCCTCTAATACAAATGGAAGGAAAAACTTAAATGTTTTGAATTCTAGAACTGTGAATCAATTTTTGTTTTATTTTCAAGTCTCAAATGAATTAAATTTTGCATCCTCTATCAATGTAACATGTAAGAATCTCTTGTAACTTTTTTCATGTGCGTGTTTTTTTTTTTTTTAACAGATTGTCGATCTGCTGCTGATCGTGTTGTTGAAATTGATTTAAGCTTCGCAGAGCTTATCTATAAAAACTGGAAGGAGACGGTTCTTTCTAGAGAAAAGTTGCAACGCTGCAGTGGTGAGTTAAAACATCAAAAATGATGGTTTTCTGTATTGATTCCATTTTCTTAGTAAAATGATTTGCTTTTATCCTATATAAGTTTATGTACTTCAAATGTACCCAAAATTTATTTAGGGATAATTTAACTGGAAATTTATGTTGAAATTTCATTGATAAATTTTTCGTGAAGTCAACTCATTTCTTTTATCATGGCAGGAAGTTAAAAGTGCACATTTTTATGTTGTCCAAGTACATAAAATTTTAGTTTCTAAGGATTTTTCATGCATTCCAAATTTTTAGTGATCAGAGGTGACCTGAGCCCCAATTAACTCAAATTTCAAGACTCTACTGTATTATGTTTACAGTTGGCTCTCTGTTTAACGACGCTCTATTTAACGACAGCTTTTCACTGCCCCAGATGGTCCACTATAGTGTTAAAAGCATTCTATTTAAAGACGCTTTCTACTTAAGGACGATTTTTTGTGGTCCCTTGAAAGTTGTTAAATAGAGAGCCAACTGTATATGTAAAATGATAATGTTCATTTCATGTATGATGAATCACCCATGATAAATTCACATGATGAATCACGAAGTGTTGATTTTAAAAATGGACGTCACAAACATTTCTGTTGCAAAGGTGCACTTGACAAAAAAAAGTAATAATAATTTTTTTCAAATAAAAATCATGAAAATTATCATCAAATAGATTTTATTGTTCAACTTTGAGGATAACATTTTTGATGATTTGAACAGGAGTGCAAGCTCCAACGGAGTCATCGTCCGCTGTCCCCTTCAAAGCAGACGCTGTGGACATTGCCGTGAAGGAAAGAGACAGCAATGAACCGTTGCCTCTGTCTGAAATAATGGATATGGAATATGCTCTTCAGATTCACAGGAAAGAAAAGGTACTCATATCAAAACTTCCAGATAATTAGAAAATAAATGATAAATCTTTCATAAGGAAATGTTATTCTTGCATGAAGCTGCTTACTTCATCTTGTACGAGGTTTGTCTGGAAAATACGTATGAATATAAGTCGGGGTGACATATCAAGGCGTCATGGAGATGCCGCCAAGTGGCACTGACGCTATAACCAATCCTATCAACTCTCAGTTCAAGTCAGAGCGCTCTGTGTGTAAGTAGGAGTGTGTGGATACTTGTTGAAAGTTACCCATGAGATTTTTGGGCGTTTGAAATAAGTTTACGGAGACAATTCTCTGAAGGAACCAACCGTGAACAAGTTATAAAAACGTTCCGGAAAGGCCGAGAAAAGAGACCCTCCCCCAGGAGGCCCCTCAACATCAAATCCTAGGGAGAATGTTGAACGAATTCGGGCTTGTGTTCTTAAAGACCGTGGATTGACAGTCATAATGCTAGCTGACAAGCTGTCAATCTCCAAAACAATTGTTCACGAAATTCTGACACAAAAACTTGAAATGAGAAAATGAGGAACCTGCATGCTTTTTTTTTTTATTTTTTTAAACTAAAGTTCATGCCATTTTATGATGATAGACACCAATTTCACTTCAATAGGGTCTCTAGTTATTTTATAATTAATTTTTAAAATCGTCCGATAAGCCCCGCCCCCTAAGAGACGGCAGTTTCTCCTTCCCCGCTGTTGACGTCACGATTCAGTTCCACTTCAGCCTTTCCGATAACCGACTGGGGAAAAGGGAAAGCAAAACGCACGTGCGCTCCGAACATAATATCACTAACGTCATTAACGATGGCAAAAAATTACAAATACTGTATTGTACCATATTGCAATAGTTGGACGTTTAATGCACCATATAAGTCATTTTTAGCGTACCTAAAAGAGAAAAAAGAAAAGATTGGTGCAAAGCAATCAAAAGAGATGAAAAGAAAAACCGCAAACTGTCTGCGACTTCGTCACTGTTTTGTTGCGAAGATCATTTTAAAGTAAGTTAATTATATTTTAATTACATGATTGTTTTATTTTTTCCAGCTTTTTCTAATGAATCATTTATTGTGGTGATTTAAAATGTTTACTAAATGCTATTTAGATTACTGCAAGTTTTCGCAAAACTTAATTTTCGTGAAAATAAAGGTATCGGTGTTTTCGCAAAAATAAGTGCTTTTACAGCACTTTTTCGTTTTTTATCCATTAAAAAGAAATTATTTTATCTTCTTACAGGATAAATCTGTAGGTTTTGTAATTTAAAAATTTATTTAATTTTCGTTTTGTTTAAACATTTGTATCCAAAATAACTGCACTTTTTTTTTTTTACTTTACTGAAATCAAAATTTCAGGATTAAAGACATTAATCTTGTCATTATTATTATTTTATTTATTTACTTTACTTCTTTTTTTTTTTTTTGAGCTTGCAGGGGGATAGAGCTCTGAGAATTAAGAGTGAAAAATAAAGAGATCTAGAATTTTTAAATAACTGTAGTAGAGAAGAAAAAAAAACTTTAGATAAGTTTTTAAAAAATGATTATTTCCCTAAACCCTGAAAGTTCCGAAGAAAAAATTAAGATTTTAAAAGTAGTTTCAAAATGTCTTTTCCATTTCTCAATGTATTTCATTTTGTTCTGTATTCAAAACATCTGTACAGTTGTGATCTTTGTGTGTTTTATCAAGGGCGCCCATATAGGGGAGCTCGAGCCCCCCCCCCCCCCCCCTTTGAAATTAGAACTTCCTTGCTTTTAGTACTTTTTCTTTGCAAAAATGTAAAAACATTTCTTCTCCAGCCATTAATAAATAAGTTATTAATAATGTCAAATTTTAATGACTCTAATCTGTCCTGAAATCAGTTTCTACGGGGAAAATATCAAGCTAAACCACGGGGAAAATATTTGAGCCCCCCCTTGCAAGTTTGCATATGGGCACCCATGTGTTTTATTATTATTGAAAATTACTTGGAATTTTCAAGCATTTTTTCAGCTTATATTTCTTAAACTAGCATTCCCAATAGCCCATCCTGGTAAGGAACACAGGTGTTTGAGTGAACTCAAGTAAAATTTTTCTGAAGACTGAAACTATGAGGAAGTTTGACACCCCCCCCCCTAAAAAACTCTTACATATGCATACAAAAATCTTGGGGGGGGGGAGGGGTCAAATATTTTAAAGATTTTTTTTTTTTAAATAATTTTTCAGCCGAAAATTTTAAACCACAAACACATCTGCTAGAACACTAGGAAAATTTTGAGCAAAAATTTAAAAATTATATCAGTTCACAAAGAAGCTACTTTCTGTAAAAACATGTGTAGGAAATACATCAGGTTCTAACCAGTGACCTGGCGAACTGGCACTGATCCGCAGAAACATTTGACAGGTCCTCAGCTGTTCACAAAATTTTTTCATAGATGTTTAATGGTCCTTGAGTCGAAAGGCCCATAAAACAGATTCAAATGTTTTTAACTGTTTGCAAATGCATGGTTTTCTCTCCTTTTTCTCTTTTGGAAAAAGAAAAAAGGAATAATAAAAGGATAAAAAGCAACACCGGCCCTCAATTTGTTTTCAAAAACTCTTTTGCTGTTGTCCGCGAGTCAAAATTGGTTGAGAAACGCTGAAATAAGAAAATATTAGTATTGTCCACATTCTTCATTAAGGACCTTCGTTCTCCAAACAGAATAGTTCTCCCTATAACAAGAAGCACAAATGTACACGATATTGCATGTTTTTCATAATATAAAATATGCCAGAATAAATTTTTTAAAGTTATGCTTCATTTAAATAAAAAAAAATAAGAAACTAATCAAACAATAAATAATTGTGAGTATATAATATAGTAAATACTTTATATAAATTACACATAACTAAGATACATTTAGCTACCAAATACACCAAAAACGAGTGATTGAAATTAGTAATTTTTTAGTTTGAGGTTGTGGTTTGCTTCTGCTCTGTTTCAGATTTTTTTTTTTTTTTTTTTTTTGAAAATATTACTTCAGTAAAGCATAGTTTATAAGTCTTTCAAAGGACTGATCCTACTAATGCAAATTTGTACATATAAGTTTTAAAGTTTATTTATTTATTTTTTTAATGTGACCAATGTTAATTATTTTGTAATAGTTATATTCCGAAAACATTAATTGAATTTTAGATAAATCACGCCTTTTAAGCAAAAAATACTTTGCGCATCTTCAGTGTTTATGTAATTTTTAATAATCTGTATATACATTCAGGCATTTCACTAAAAATATTTTACAGTTGCCTGACTTCTTGGCATATAAAAAATTATACAAGGCATACATGTTTTCAATATTCAAAACAGAAAATATATTAAAATACATGAAATATTTACATATTTTCAGTTTAGTAATTTCTTTTCTTTTTTTAACAGTTGGAAGAGGACATGGAAAATTATATGCAGTACAAGTTAACCAACAATGAAATTAAACAAATTAAAGCCTGGCATTCTACCACACCTTTTTTCGTGCCAAAAACCCACTGCTGTCAAGGAGCGCACATATGTTGTCAAACGTAGACGAAAAGCCCTCATCGACCATGCTTTTAATAGTAATGAGAGTTCTGTCGATGAAACAAGTGATAATAGTTTGCCTGACGACAATGGTGTACCTAGTCCTACTCTACCCAGTGTGCATACTCTAGTTCAAAGCAGAGGCTGCCAAACCCATCCTGTATCGACAGTGAGCAAATGGGTAGGTACCGTACCTACTTCGACTGCAACTGTAGCCCTGTCACCCATGAAACAGATTACAGTATCGAGAGCGACAGCACCAGTCTTCAAAGAGCAGGAAGCAGATACATATACCGAAGCTGTTCCATATGACGATTCTTTCGATTATCAGTGCAGTCTCAGCACCCCAAGTGTAAGCCCAAACAACAGCATGGACGAGGAAATTGAAAATAAAATTTTCAAAGAGGAGTGCCTACGGATAACTGTGCTGAAAATTGAAAAAAACCCGAAGAGATACTTAGGTATTCCAACCGAAAGCTTCTTCTTAGTCGCAGTACTGTCAGAAGAGACAAAATTGTCTTCAAGAGACATTTTCATAGTGTTGAAAAAAATTAAACTTAATGAACCTTTTTCAACTTTAGCGGACGATTTTGACCTGTCCAAAACTCAAATTGGCAGGATTTTTGAAAAGTCTTTGCCTCTCATGGCAAAGAATTTAAAATCTCTTATCATGTGGCCAACAAACGAACAAACATACAAAGAGCTGCCTATCCCTTTCAGGGCTCGGTACAGCAAGGTAGTGTCAATAGTGGACTATTTAGAGATCGAAATCGAACAACCAAGCAACTCAATAAACCAGTCCTTGACATGGTCGCAATATTACGGACGTAATACTATTAAATATTTAATATCGTGCACACCAGACGTACTGATAAATTTTATGTCAGATGGTGTTAGTGGAAGAACAAGTGACCACGTAATCCTCACTGAATCTGGGTACCTGGATCACTTAACAGCTGGGGACATGGTAATGACCGACAGGGGATTTAAAGACATTGTGAAAGATCTAGAAGAAAAACCTTGCAAGTTGGTGCATCCGTCATCAGTGTCTGCAGCAAAACGCAGTAACAAGAGTGAGGTCAAACAATCAAAATGTATAGCTGCTTTGAGAATTCATGTCGAACGACTAATTGGTGGCTTAAGAGAATTTAAAATGGTGGCACCCCACACTTGTTCAGACAAGAATCATATTAATATTTTGGATGACGTTGTGATAACTGTGTGTGGTATTGTGAACATGCAACATAATTTTATTAGAAACATGATTTGAAGTAGAGATGACACAAAGCGTAATTTTGCCAAAGATTATGTGTTAATATTAATGTAAATATCTAACATTCTTAATGCAAAACTTTTCAATTTTTGATGATTCTTTAAAAGTAATATAATGCATCTTTTCTTATTAGTTAAAATATGTGGACAGATTAATGCTATTTAAGAAACTCAAATATTGTACCTATAACTATTACACAAAATATCATTTTAAAACAAAGTACTTAAGGAAGCCCTTTAGTTGCATATCCGCCGTTGTACATATAAATAACATTACTATTGTTATAAGTTTTAAAGCTAGAAATATTTGAAGAATGTTTAATGCAATATATTTATAAACTTATAATCATTATCAATCATAATAGCTTCATTTTAAAACTTAAGTCTTTAAATAATATTGTAAACTAAACATAACGTAATGTAACTATCAATAGAATACATTGTTAATATACATTTTATTGTTGAATGAATTCTGGCCTCTAGGGTTCAATACACAAATTTTTTAATTAAATATAAATTTCTGAAATGAATTATTGTAATGTACAATTTTGAATTAATAAGACAGTTTATTTATATCGTAATAATTGTTGTGTAACCTTATCTTATAATTATTGTAAAAGAAAAACCTGACAAAGATTGTTTTACGCTGAACCAGACAAATCAGTTTGTGATTCTACCAGACCGAAGCTTTGTTCCATCTCTAATGTAACGCAATTGGAAATTTATAACATAAAAGAAGTATGAATTCTCAGAATATATTTCTTGACATTATATAGGCACACGATGAGTTTTAATTGAAAATGAACTATAACCAGGGATGAAAATCTTCTGTATTTCAATGGATTTCAGACTCTAAACAAAAAATTAAGCTGTATGGTACAAGATAAAAGCTTGAAAGTAATCAGTAAATGTTTAAAATATAGAAAAAGTTCAGATAATAAGATTTTTAAAGTAATAATAAATGTTATGGGAAAAGAATTCTCAATGCTCTTATAATGAAAAAGAAATTAAATAAAGCAAGATATTTTTTTATAATTTATTCCTTAAGCAATCATACTTTTTCAGTGCATTTTATACATGTTACCTTTTTTTTGAACACTTGGCAGAGAGAAAAAGTTGAAGAAATAGTTCTATACTAATCTTTAAAGGGCAAAACATGTGTGTGGACCTGCTTTTGTATGCGATAAAACTTTTGAATTTCTAAAAGTATAAATGTAAACATGCACAATGTTTTTCAACAACTTTTATTTAGTTTCGAAGGCCTGAAACTTATTCAAGAGTTGGACAATCCTCTACTCAGAGCAGCAAAATTAAATTTTGGAGCACCAAATACCCGACTTTTTTGACCATACTTCATTTAATAAATAGTGAAAAAGAAAAAAGAAAGAAAACAGTAGCATGTATGTGCATATTAAAATATATTCATAAATTAAATAGGAAAAGGCTTAATATGAAAAATTGGTTAACACGAAATGATAGAGTGGTCTGTACTGCATACTTTGCAATTTAATATAAATCTTTTAACATGGAAAATATATTGGTCTCCTCAGTTGTACTAAATGTTTTACACATCACGTCAATGAGGTACAGTCGACTCCCGCTACAACGCGATCCGACTTACGCGAAATGGCTATAACGCGATTTTTTCCCCGGTAAAGAATTTTATTCCTAACGCGAATTCTTCACCGGCAACATGAAAATTTTCTGAAGAGAATCGCGGTTTTTTCGTGAATGGACCTTCATCCCTTTGGCATCACTGAGAGCGGAAGTTCCCACACCGTACTAGTCTGAACATCGCTTATACAAATAACTACTCCTCATTTTCCATTTATTTTTTTCATTTTATATGGGAAAGTTGATGAAATATAATGACACCTAAGAGCATGTTTCATTTAAAGTTTGTGAAGATAGATAGAAAAAAAGAAAGTTTCAACAACTATAATGCATTTGTTTTTCTTACTACATAATATACGTACCGTAGTGATTTATCTTACGTCTTCCTTTCCCACTGATCATTGATTTTGTGCATCGTAGCATTTTTTTTATGTTAAATAAAACGTTTTTTTCAAAAATACAATAAATAAAAATTAAATTTTTTATTTAAAAAACAGTAATGTATAGTTAAGAAATGGTCTTTAGCAGTTTGAGGTGGTGTTTACAAGTGTCTTTAACCGTATGGATATGTTTATAAAAATTTTTACCATACTCTTTTCCACAACGCGAAATTTCAACTTACGCGACGGGACTTGGAACGCATCCCTCGCGTAAGTCGGGACTCGACTGTATTATCAAATCTATGAGATCCTATAATTCATACAGTATTTGATTTTTGACTACAAATAATTGGCTTATGTGTGTACAATTTAGCTAAAATTGTTAATCAAAAAATAAATGCTTTCTAAATGAAAATTTCAATATAATGACAAATCTTAATTACTGAAGTTAATAAAATATAAATGAAACTTAACATAACTATTTTCAATGACTACCTTATTAGAAGTAAATACAGTACACTCCCGATTATCTGTGGAATAGGGGGGCACAGAACCGTAGATAATCCGAATTATAGGTAAAAAACTATACTATCGCATAAAAAAGATATGAATAAAATATTAATTTAAATTCTAGTTAAAAGCATTGCTACATTGCATTTACTAACATTGAATGTAAAAAATGTGTAAAAGGTAAAAGGAACAATAACATAGTCAAAAGTTTAAAAAATATTTAATGACAGTTAAAAAAATATGAAAAGACCTATGGGTAATCCAACTGCCGATAATCGGGAGCTTACTGTCAAAAAAATCCTTCATCAAAAATTAACGAGATAGGCTTTATAATCAAAAGCAGCCACTGAAATACTTTAATTTTTGTTATGTTTAATATTTCTAATGTATTGTAAAGAAATTGAACATGCGTATATTGTATGTGAAAGGAAAAAAACTTAAAATATGCCAACTTTCTAAATATGAGAGTACACATACTACATTCCTAGACAAAAATGTAGAAAAATAAAGGTGGGAAGGTGAATAAATGCAATTAAATCATGAAAATAACAAACTTTGGAATAGTGAATACACTTTAAACAAAACGTTTCTTCAGGTTTTCAAAAATTGCAACCTTCCAAAACTTCATGCTTTTATGGATGAGGCATTCAGCAAGGTTGGAGTCATACAGTACTTGAGAAATTATTACATTTTTTGACAGTTCAAAATCTGGGTGTGCGACACAAAACAAACCTTTTTTTTCCCCGTACATGTACATTTGCATTTGCACCTGAGCAGCATATCTTTTATTTATTTTGCCATCAGCAATATACGTTTTCATTGCTTTTTTTGAGGATGGACATTTTACCTCAAGAACATGCTCCTCACTTAGGCCATCCGAAGAAGCTCCGTGAACTGGCACTTTTGAGGATAATTTCAGTCCACACTTTATGAATTTTATTTTTATTTCTTTCTCCACAACTTTTGTTACTATGCTCTCTAATGTGCGCCCTCTCTTCATAGCCTTCGTATGTCGCACCTTTCGAGCACCCAAAAGCGTTTCGCACAAAGAACCGTCAAAAGTGCTGCATTGGCTTGCTTCATAGATTTTGGAAGCCGTGATTCTTGCATGTCTCAATTCGAACCATAAAGGATTCTTGGCCTGGTCTGCAGTCTGGCATTCAACTTCTTGGCAGGCTGATTGGCTCATATGGGAACTGCAGTGTAGGAGAAAATCATCAGGGGTGCCATTGGGGTATGCTTTGAAAAAATCCCAGGACAAAAAGTGCAACGATAACTTCTCCACCTCTTTTTCTTCCCGGAAGTATCTTGTAATGGCAGCATCTTCCCTATTCATCAGTTTACTCCTCGTTACTAATCAGGGTTCACAGGCTCCTTCAAAACTCCTCCAATACTCCTTCATTTATAAAAAAATTTTGAAGGGCCCTTCAAACTCCTTCATTTTGGTTTAACTCCTTCAAAACTCCTTCTTTTTTAGTTCAAGACTACATAATCTTCCTCTATAACAGAAACTTAAAATACTTCTATTGACAACTAACTTCGTCACTAAGGCGATTTTAATGTAGTAATTTCGTGCATTTATTTTTTCGATTTACAAATGGATCATAGTTAATTCATAAAAGTTGAAGGTGAAATTTTCATTGGAAGACTAAGACATTTCATAAGTGAAGTAAAACTTGCTTAAATGGTGCTTGGCTATTTTTTCAAGTTTTATGATTATTGTTTTTTCCTCCACCACACTCTCGGCAGCAAAAGTCAAGTTGTCTATTTATTATTTAAATATTTAAAACTACTCAAGTAGATGTACTACATTAAGTGATTGCGTTAAAAAAAACAATTGTTTAGTTAATTTGCAGTTATGATATTGTAAAAAGGGTCATCCACAAGTGATGTCATGCTTTGAGGAGGAGACGGGCTCATGAAATTGTTACAAGGGGAAAAGAGAGGGTGACGAAGAGTGACATCACACAGTTATTGTAGCAATATGTTTATAAAAAATATGACATGAAAAGAGGAGAAGTTTGGAGTGAAGTGTGACACTTTGTGATAAAGGGTGCTGATGGTCAAATATATTGAAAAAAAGTGTGACATCATTTAATGACACTCCATTAGTACTCCTTCAAAATCTCATTTTACTCCTTCAAAACTCCTCCAAAACTCCTTCATTTTATTTCTGAGACTGAGTACGAACTCTGCTAATGACTGGAGAAAAGCTCCATTGTTTGCCGAGTCATCTCTGCTGGAATTTTTCACAGGGATGTCTCTCGCTTTGACATACTTCAGCTTGCTGCCCACTTCCGTAGAGCTTCGCTTTCTTCCAGTACGATTGCACTGAAGTAGGAGATGGTTCCTCACTCCGCCTGTGCACCCAGGTCATCAGAGAAACTGCATGCTTACAGCCCCCTATTTAAAAAAAATGTAAATGCTTTTAAATTCCAACAACAAAAACAAAGAGCATTTCTATTTTACAGCATGCTTATTCAACTTTAGGGAGATCACTGGCGTAACTATGCACGGTAGAGGAGTCGGAATGGGCACAAAAGTTTGTTTTAATTTTTTTGTAAATCAAACTTATTTTGATTGGTTGTATTTGGTTCAGGAGTTCTAAAATTTACATAAGAACCAGAAATAAAAATAGTCAAAATGCAGCCCCTTGCAGCAAGTAATCTTTTACAATGGAATTTTTCAGAAAGTAATGAAAGGAAAGCAGTGCCAAAACAAAGAGTTTGAAAAACTTTAAGTTACAATTTTCCCAACTACTTTTCATGCCTTCTTTTAAAAAGCTAGTGATCTCGTACATTATTCTTTTAGACAAGTGATATTGGTTTGGCAAGATAAAGAACATTTCTTCACATAATCAAATAGCCCGCTACTATATGAGCGGTATACTGACTAACAGTATATGAACAGTATACAGTCGAACCTGTCTATTTTGAAACTTGCGTATCTCGGAAAACTGCAAACCTCGATTTTTAAAAAAAATTTCAGTAATCTCAATTAATGTCTCATGCTTTTCTCAAATACAGTCGAACCTCCATATTTCGAGCTTCCACATATCGATATTTTCTCTATATATTGAAATACCAGCATATTTCTTTGTTCATTATACAGAAAAATTGTTTCTATATAGCGAAAAAATCTATATATGGAATTTTTTTTTGAGACATTAGTAGATTTTTTTTTTTTTTTTCACTTTAGACTGTTTGTCTCAAAAAATTAAGGTTAGAGGAGAAAATTACGTTCACTAAAGGTTGTTACGGAACTCATAAGGAATCTGGGGTTGAAGGGTGTGTAGTTAAGTCGTTGTTCTGTTCTGAAGTTCTTAAATTCTCTCAAGTTTATTTCAAATCTTAGTTGTAACCAGTAACACTGTAAAATCAGTTTCAAGTTATCCCTTTTGTCTGTTGATTATCATTCCTAGTCTTTTTAGCTTCAGTAAAAATCATTTAAGATAAGTAGATTGATTTTTTACTTTTCTCTTGATCACATTGCTAAAACGAAAATCCCCAAATGGTGCGATCAAGTTGAATTGCTGAAGAATATGAAGATGTATGTTGGCACAAAAATGTATTTTCTGTTAATTTTTTAATCATTAACTTTCACTTAATCCGATGCTCATATAAATTATAAATTGATTTTCATACACGAAAATTGGCTTCGATTTTAATGTTTTAGGATACTTTTATGATAAAATAAGATCGTTTCCATATATCGAAATTTCTATACATCAAATTTTGTTCCGGCAATTTGCTACTTCGATATATAGAGGTCCGACTGTACTTCATACATAAAACCTTTATTTCTCGAAGTTCAAAATTCGATGCTATGGAAGTTTGAAGTACAACCCTGTTTAATTTTTACTGGTATGTTATATTTTTATTCAGTTCACCAACAGTGTACTTATTGCTTGAATATATATATAACTCATAGTCGCCAGATTTTTATGCAAAAATCAAAGCCTCTATATCTCAAATTTTCTTTTTCTGAACACTCAACATACGATATTGACAGGTTCAACTGTATTAGAGAAAAATGCTGTAGAGTTGCAACTGCACTTAACAAATTGCATAAATAGCCATTTTAATGTTAAAAGCCACACTACTATTTCTTTATAAATCATTGATATTAAACACTGTAACTAACAAATTAAAGCCATATTTTAGTAAAATTTTATACAGGCGGTCATTTTTGGGGGCCGGTCGGGTTTATGGGCCTATCGTTAAATCAGGTCCTGAATGACTATATCAACAAAGATCATGTAAAACTGAGTTTTTTGGAACTTAGATTTAGTAAAATCAAGTGCCTAGTTTTGTTCTTTTTTTGTGTTCGGCTTTCCACATTAAACCCTTAAATTTGAAAATGCAAGCTGTATGAAAACTTAATTTCCCTATTTACTAAAGAATTATTTGCTGCTTTTCTCAATAAAACTTATGTGTACTCAGGACATAATTAGTATTTCATGTTTCCTTTAAAACATTTTAATATATTTTTATCTAATGGGGGTGTACATTTATACTACAAATGTTGGAGGTGTAGGGGGACCCTGCAGTGTGATTAGATGTATCCTTTGCACCTTCAATGCAGTAAACTCGCAACAACTCAAAGTCCCTAAAGTGACTAACAAAAATCTTTGAATTATTGGTAGTTCAAGTTATGAGAAGTTCCCAAAGCCTTCTTTTTGTGACCCAGTGAAAATTTTGAAATAAAAGAATATTCAAATTATAAGGCTTTGAGTCAACACAAGTTAACTAATAATTATTTCTATCAAACAAAATGCAAAAATTATTATTATACACATAACATATGTTTGAAACATATTCAAATATCAATAAGTGTTTGATGGTTAAACAGTCATCAATATTATTGGTTAAAGAAAAGATAAATGCCTGGCATTTTTTGGATTTTGGGTATTTGCGCCAACTTATAAATGCTTGGGCATTTTATAACAATAATGCCTGTGAACTCTATCCTTTGAATAAACAAGAGGAAAAATTACCTAATGATGCAGCACAATCTTAACATTGGACAGATAGCATCTCTTCTTCTTTCTCATCCACTACTAACTCTACTGTGTATGGTTTTGTTCGTACTCTATGCTCTGGAGTGACTATTCTTCACACAATGCATATATTGGCTTGCCGTCGAACTTGAACGTATCCGATCGCATTGTCACCATAACTTTCACGTCCAGTCCTTAAATTAAAATTAAATCTCATTAGAGGCAAACCAAAGCCCTATATATTTTAATTACAGTAAAATTAAATTAAAAGAAATACAACCATTTGCAACTTAACCATTAGCTAATATTATTCATTAAATATTACGTAACTTAGGTGACCGTATGTCCAATTTTCAGGGAGCCTGTCATTTCACAGTCCCTGCACATGGTTGGGGGAAGCTGAAATGTCCAATTTTCTGAAGTGACAAAGAGGAATACAAAATTTGCTCAGTGGAATCTTTTAAATACTTTTATAGAAATTATTTGAATCATACTTGCTTGGATAAGTATAATCGAAATTGCTTATAACGAGTGCAAAGGGACACTGAGGTATTAACTTGTTATGACTGTGTGTTCGTAAAAAACTGGTTCTTGAAAAACATCCTAATGAACAGGTGTCTATTCCCCCCCCCCCCCCTGTTTGTAATTTGTAGATTAGTGAAAAAGCACTTGCAATTCTTAATCAATTTAAGTGTAAGAGTAATTTCTAAAAGATTCATCTTAGAATTTCATTGATTTTTAAAATCAGCACCAAATGTACTAAAGCACATTTTTGTGCAAAAAAATAGTACATTCAGTTTCGTAAAAGCGCTTTTCTGTGATAAGCACAAACTGGAAAATATGTTTTTTTTTTTTTTTAATGCACATGAAGTTGCCTAAAATTGAAACTGTCCCCTTTTGAGGAAAGAAATTAGTGGTCACTTTAAACAAAATCAATTGTACGCATACTTTAATTAAATCTGAGCAAAAAGAAACTCAACCTAACCATAATATACACTACATATTATATTACTTAAATGGAACTACTTTGATATACCCCCCCAAATCGGAAATTTGGCGACTTTTTTTGTTTTTGTTGACACAAAACTTTGTTGCCACAAAAATTGTTGCCACAAAACTTTTAAAAAAACTCAAAAAATGGTACAAAATACAAGAAAATACTTAATTTGGCAACAGCAAAAAACCTAAAAGCTGAAAAAACCTAAATTGGCAACACCAAAATAAGAAACAGCAACCCTAAAAAGTCCGTAGGAAATGCCAGATTTGGCGCGTAATTTTTGGGGGTGTATATCAAAGTTATACCACTTAAATATCATATATATATGTGTACTCCATACCACAGATGCAGTCGATGGCTGTTGACATTTCAATAAGTGAATTTTCCACAACAAAGTAACCGAATTTGAACACTACATAACAAACTAGTATGTTGTGGCCATCACGAAACTTTCTTCTATATTTTTCTTTTTTTTTCTGATCCCTCCCCATGCTTGACGAGGAAGCAATATTCCCAACAAAAACGAAATTACACATGCAAAAACTTGACGACCATCCCAATGTCTGAATTATTGCAAAAGCAAAGCAAAGAGCGAAAATTGAAAGTAATTTTAAAAGCCTTGCTTGAATTAATTACAAATATTTTATTTGTTAACAAACATAAGATGGCAACAGTTAAAAATTTTAAATCATTGAGGTAATATTTCTGATCATTTCCATACAATTAAAATAACGAGAAATACGCAGACGACAATCTATTACGATTTATCTTTCTTATTGTTGCATTAATAAAACTATTTTTATTCGCTAAAAAATAATGATAATAAAAATAAATCAGCACCTCTTGACGCGATTGGCGCCAAAGTTGAACCAAAGCCTGTTTACATATAGATTCACATATATTCCAAATTTCAACCAGAACGTAGCATTACTTCTTGAGATAGGGCACTCACAATGGAAAAAAAGAACGGGCGATTGCACTACCCCCTTTTTAGCTGTTGACACCAAAATAAAATCAGCTCTTATACCCATTAAGGGGTACTTGCCGATAAATTTTTCTTTCATTCCGTTCATTATTTCTTGAGATACAGCAGGCACAATTGACGACGAAAAACGTTCTGTAGCTCAACCCCCGTTTGAGTTATTGACACCAAAATTGAATCAGCACCTGTTCTTGTTAATGGCAACATATGGACCAAATTTTGTTTGATTCCGCCAGTTACTTCCTGAGGAATAGCAAGCACGCGTAACTCAAAAAACGTCCCATTGCTCCACCCCCCCTTGGAGGAATTCGCGCCAAAAACCAATGGGCACAAGTTCACATAGGGGCACATATGTGTACCAAGTTTCGTTCGATTTCATGCGGTAGTTTTTGCTGTAGCGCGGCCACAAAAAACTGGTCACACACAGACGTGACATACACACACACATACATACACACACACAGACAGACAGACATTTTCCAAAAATAGTCGAAATGGACTCAGCACACCTCAAAACGTTCGAATCCATCAAAATTCGAAATTCGAAAATTTGCACGAATCCAATACTTTCTTCTATGTATTAGATATAGAAGAAAGTAAAAATGGTGAAATTTACCAAAGAGGATTAAAAAGTCTTGCATTTAACCTTCATGTTTCAATATGAATACCTTTATATCTTTAATGGAAATTATTGTTACGTTGTATGCTACACACCATAGCATACATTATTAAATCTACGTACTAAACTAGCTTAAAAAATGAAATTTTTGTGAACTACAACTTAATAACAGTACACAAAAATTTATTCTTAAATATGCTAAAGAAGTTCACTTACCGCAACATTTTTACACCTTAGATTTCAGCACTGAAGAAATCTGGATTGGGTCCTAAAAATGAAAACATCGCAAAAGAATCTATCTTCGGTAGATTGTCGGATTGGCCTTTCACGAAATCCTTCTCAATCTGCATTGTAGCAAATTAAAAAATCTGTGGGTCAAATAAAAGTATCAAAATAAATTCCCCGTAGCTTTATTAATGGCGAATGACCACGGAAAACCGGCGATTTCTGTAAACAGACTGAATCTTGACGTCAGAGCAAACTCCGCCTCTTTTGGTGTCACATGAACTTAGTTTTGTTTTGTGCTAACTTTAAGTTGTAATTTTAAAAAATCCAGGTTATTTTTTTTAATTTTTAGGAGTTTTGAGTAGTGTACTTTAGGAAATAATCCACATTTCGCTGTCACCCGAAGCATGCAGGTTCCTCATTGTGCACTCGTTGTGCTTGAGTTTTTGGCCCGAAGCTCAATCACAATGAGAGACCACCTGCCTTATTCACCCAATTTAGCTCTTTGTCACTTCTTCACATTTCCAAAAGGCAAAATGGTGCTTCGGGGGCTGAACTTGGAAGATGTGGAAGTCGTCAAGACAGAAACGACACAGTAACTAATCAGCATCACAACTGAAGACCTTCAGAACTGTTATCAACAGTGGAAACGGCATTTGCAGACGTGCATATTGTGTGTGTGTGACCTGTTTTTTGTGGCCACTTTACAGCAAAAACTACCACATGAAATCGAATGAAATTTGGTACACATATGTGCCCCTATGTGAACTTGTGCCCATTGTTTTTTGGGGCGAATTCCTCCAAGGGGGTGGAGCAATGGGACATTTCTTGAGTTATGCGTGCTTGCTATTACCCAGGAAGTAACTGGCGGAATCAAACAAAATTTGGTCCATATGTTGCCCCTAACAAGAACAGGTGCTGATTCAATTTTTGTGTCAATAGTTCAATCGGGGGTTGAGTAATGGAACGTTTTTTGTCATCAATTGTGACTGCTGTATCTCAAGAAACCTGTATCTGAATAAACTGAAATTATTTGGTTTGACCAGTCGCTTAGTTATGGTCACACTAAAAACTAGTAATGCTCATGTTGCTGAATTTAATTATTTTCAGGAGATACACAAAAAGTACTCAACAATATTAAAATACAACAGCATTAAAATTAAAAAATGGATTACTGACGAATTGCTTTTCAAAAGGTTTGCCTGAGCAACTACAGCAAATATAAATAAATAAAATAAACTGCTGCAGTTTTTTTTATTGTCTGCCAAGTTTAGCTTGTGTTTTATAATCAATCCGAAAAAAGATTGATTATTAAAAAGATATGTGCATACTACATGAAGTTTCTTTGAATGGTATGCAATATGCATAGAAGGTAAAATTTTGAAAAATAAATAAAGTAATATAAAATAAGTCAAGATTTACATGTTTAGTTTTCAAAATATATCTTTATGAAATAGTGAAGAATATTTCCTTTCTTTTCAGCTGCAGAGAGATACAGATTTTTCCACAAAGTTGAAGAGATTGGAGCTCTACGACCTTTTTCCAGGTGCTGATCCACTGGCATTAGATGAAATATTTGAGCACAATAAGTGAGAATTGTTTGATCAGTATTTGTAGATGACATTACAATCATGACAAAACTGCTTTTTTTTTTTTTTTTTTTTGTAATTTTTTTTTTTTTTTTCACATCATGGTTTTGCTTTATTGGAAATAGAAAGAAAGCAGAAAGTTCAATTGCTCAATTGATCTGGATGATTCAGAGATCTTTTACCAATTCTTCTTCTTCTTTTTTTTTTTAATTTGTATCTTAATTAAATTAATTCATAGGCAAGCATTTTTAAATTTTTGCAACAGTTAAAACTTTTCTCATCATTTTTTTTTTTTAATTTTTTTACAATGCTGTTACAAATGTCGTACTTGGAAAAATGCCTTTTCTTTTTTTTTCTTTTTACTTTTTGCTGTTATGCAACTGAGGAAGAAAAAAAAATTAAGAAAACATGTTCTGTATAATATAATACCATTGGTGTGGCCGTTTGGAACAGAGTGAAAAATATTTCCAATTAAATACTGTTGAAGAACATATCCAAATCTTGTGTGCCAAATATGCTGGTCTTTTTTTTTAATTGATTGAAAGATGGAAAAATGGTAACCCCCCCCCCCCACCTCATTCCACTCCCAAAAAAATTGATGTTACAAACTCTTTTTTAGTGATTTATATTTCATTTCATATTTATTTTGTACTAGTGGTACTTGCATGGCTTTGCCCGTAGTAGAAAATTAAAAGGTCATTTGGTTAGCCTGTATATTTACAAAAAATGGATGCTGAATTTCTCGCCAATTGGCTATGTTCATTTTCTCGCCCATATTACGGTTCCACGTTACGAAAATTTCGTAATCTACTCTTCCACATTATGATAATTTTGCTCGGAAAATGTTCTTAACATTGGAATGGAAAAAGAGCAAAATCGAATTTTCGAAAAATCGCTTTGAGGTGCACACCGCCATGCTACAAACTAACTTTGTGCCAAATTTCATGAAAATCCGCCGAACGGTCTAGGCGCTATGCGCATCACAGAGATCCAGACATGCTGATAGACAGAGATCCAGACTTTCAGCTTTATTATTAGTAAAGATAAAGAAAAGGCAGTGAGAGAGGGCGTATGTTCTTTTCTACTTGTGCCAGTATGACACTTGCCTGCTGTCTCTTACTCATTGTAAGGGCATAATTATCAATACAAAAGCAAATGTCAAGTAGTTTCCAGATTATATCTTAAACTGAAATATACTGTCGGTATGTACATTTGGATGACAGGTGTTGCTGCTGCTTTTCCAGCGAATTCAGAAGAATAGTGTTATATATTAGCATGTTTCGGCAACAGGACTTTTTATAATAGCGATTGGCAACAAGACTGCATTCCATGAATTGATATTTTTGAATATGGTGTTGTAACAAAATTAGTGGTAGCGTTATTAAATGTTTAGTTTTTTATAAGCGATGTTATATTATTGTGCATATAAAACAAATAGAAGAATCCTCGTCTTGTTCATTGACAAAATAAAGAGGAAAGAGACCTTTTCTGAGTAATACCAAATGTTTTCATGAATGGCTTAGAGCTTAAAGTAAGTTTTTTTTTTTCAGGTTTCAGTATTTCATTTCGGGAGACAGAAGAAAAGAGCGATATATCCCAATGAGCGATATATTGAGGCGTAATATAGCGACAGGGTTGCCACGTACCGGGAAAACCTGGAATTGTCAGGGAAAATGAAAATGGCCGAAAATTAGGGAAGTGTCAGGGAAAATGAAAAATTGCATATTTCCGATCATTCTTAGCGCGGCTTGTGGTCTATGACGTCAAAAAAAAAAAAAAAACAACTTTCAGCCTTGTTTTTTTTTCGCCGCCATTCCCTTCCCATTCGTCGTTTTGTCATTCCCCTCTTTCTTCTTCCCCCTGCAGTTCTTTTTATCAACTCTCTGCCATTGGCGCGTGCGCCATAGCAGTCGGCGGCGGACATGCGCAGAAGGTTCTTCTTTTCCTCCTCGTTTGAGTGGGCTCTGTTTAAACGCTGCTTGTTTACGCCAGCAGTTCTGAAGTTGTTATGATGCACAACACATTGTTTTGTCTGCGAATGCGACTGAAGTTTTTAATGAGCTGCATTAATCTTCTCATATTTTATATTATTTCGTTAAATTAATTAATGAAATCGTATTATTCTACAATTTTGTTCCGCAAATTTAATTCATTAGACCATTTTAAACTTAGAAAGTTTTTTTTTTTACAGAAGTATCGCTAATCTTTTAGTATTTTGGTAGTGATCTTTAAACCCCTTGAGGACCAGCGCTTGGAAAACGAAGCGCAGCTACGGGACCGAACGTTCTGAAATGGAACGCCGCCATCGGCCCGAGCATTTACAGCAGTTAAGCCTAACTGAACAAAAATATTCATATAAAATCAGCATCTCAAAATAATGGCTTGAAATTTTAATTTTGCTTAAACAATGTACTACTGATTACTAATTATTAATATAAAGACTATTACATTATTAGAAGGAAGTGAAATAAGTTGAATACTAAAACTTTAACCATGTGCACAAAATTAAATGATATGTACACAAAAACAAAGTTAGAGTTTGACATCGTGAGTGTGGAATCAAAGAAAAAGAAATGTAGCAAAAAAATATGTTCCTTATGTTATTTTGATTAAAACAACTTAGATCAACAAATTTAAACTAGTTATATTTCCCACGCGACAAGTCTGAAAACTGCTTCATAATTCACTCGAAAACATTCCCTTTCACTCACTTCGCTAACCATTTTTATTGCAGTTTTCCATTCTCCAATAAATACAGAATAACAATATCAGAAAAAAGGATTCAAAAATAATCATAAACTTCAGGCCTCTTGAAATCATTCCTGTACTCTCATTGAACGGGGAATCCCAAAAGTCTGGAACACATACGCAAAAATATTTTAACCTTCCTTCCCTCCCCCATAATTTATTCAGCTAGATGTATATCTCTTTCAATTACTCGTAAAAAAAAGAGAAGCAAAGATATAAACAAGAGCAATTGAGATCTCATAAATCATATGCGCAGAGCAGTGATTCACTGTTGTTTACATAAAAAAAAATCTATCCCATTGAGAGGCCCAAATAAGAAACTAAAGCGTGTAAATGAAGGTCAAATACCATGTGACTCGAATATGATCAAAGTTATAGCCATTTAGCGCCATCTATGATCGTTTAAATATTCGATTCAATCGTTCCATTTCGAGAAAGCATATATGTGACGCTGGGACGTCAGCGTCGATCAGAGCGCGTAGCGGAGAAGCGACGCTGGGCTGATAGGAGAGGAATCGTTGCGTAGCGTCCGCGTGACGCTGGGTGCGAACGGGTTAAAGACTTCCAATGCGCTTCTTTCTTTCAAAATAAAAGTAATCCGATTAAAAAAAAATTTGCGCATCAGAGAAGTTTCTGATCAATGCTCAAAATTTAACTTTATAAAAGGGTGCCCACAGGAGTGATTAGGCGCGAGTTGCAGTATCAAAAAAAATTTTTTTTTTTTTTTTTTGGGGGGGGGGTATTTTTTTAATTATTTATATTTATTTTACTTTATTTTTATTCTAATAAATTACTCATATTATTTTACTTTATTATTTTCATCTGTGTGTGTGTATTTTATTGGGGAGCGAGCACACTTTTCTTTCAAAACAATAATAATTAAAAATAAATGGGTAAAAGAATAAATAAAAAAAGAGGGTAAAAAATAAAAAAAAGCCCTAAGGCGTTCAGAAATATCGGGGGGGGGGGGGTTGTGCCATTGAACTTGGGGGGGGGAGCACCCCTGTTTTATGAGCAACAAACAGGGAAAATATGTGAAGCTAAAAGATGCATGATTTTTTTACAGGCCAAAGTCTAAAAGCGCTTTGAGTTCAATGGATTGGAGGGGTAGAAGGCAATAATTGAAAAAGTTTAGGTTTCATAAGTTTTTAGTTCAGATTATTTTAGCAATTAACTTTATTTTTGTGATACAGATGTCACAATTGTTAATTTTGCAGTTCTTTCACTTGATGTATGGCAGTGGCTCCTCGCTGTTGAAAATTAGATCTGCTACATTTACATTAATTGTTTATTACAGTGATTTGCTACACTTGTTTTAGTACATTAGGGTCAAAAATACACTTAAAAAAAAGGTTTCTCCTAGAAAATAGGACACCACTCAATGTTTTTAGACTCTAGGATAGTAAAATACTGGAAGAATTTTAACTTCCTATTCCAACTGAAAGAGGGTGCTCGACCCCCTCCTTCAAACTTCATAAGCATGAGGAGGGGGTTAAAAAAATACATTGAACTGAAAGAACAATGTTACATACTATAATCTACACAAGTTATATGCATATTTATTGCAATAAAATAATTACTTACATAAAAAAACAGCTGGGGAAATTAAATGTTTCTAAATTTGTTACTTTTTCTATGCTAGGGCTAATGTTAAATCAAGGGGTCATTGAGCACCCTCTTAAAATTTGAGTAAGAAGCTAAAACTTTTACAGCACAATACTATGAGTAAGTCTAAAAAAAATAAGGGGTGTCTTGGACTCGAGCTGAGAGAAAAAAAAATTGAACCACCCTTTGTACATATTTTTGATTATTTCAGCTTGAGTAAATTAAATTTGGTAACCATTGTTTGCAAAGTTTGAAAATGAGGTAAGTTTTATCAAAATTTGAGATGTATATATTAATGTTGCAAAATGAAGATGGAGAGCGATAACCTGGAATTTTTCTCAAAACCACCTGGAAAACCTGGAAATGTCAGGGACTTTCATTCTTGAACTTCCGTGGCAACCCTGAGCGAGGGGTTACTGTGTTTCAATTTTCTATTTTTAAATGCAAAACCATGGGAAAATGAAAATGTTGGGTCTCCTTGAGTAAAATCACCGACTTTAAACAGTTCTCTGGGCTGAAAGTTTTTGTTGCAGAGAGTACTTAAAGTTTTAGTAATAAAAAAAATTAATCTGGACCAAAAAAATGCTACTTTGCGCGCAAAAGTTGATCAGCAGCTGAGCACAAAAAGAGATATAGCTTTTTGAAATTTTACGCCTCCATATACTTAATTCAGATGCCAGTTTTTCAAGGTTTTTTTTTTTTTTTTCAATAGTTCCAACTCAAAGACCATAAAGCATTTGGTAAATTATATTACAGTTAGCCACCTGGTGACAATAACTCAATTTTGATAATAAGTGTAGATAGGACTTCTAGGCTTAGCGCAACAGAATATTGAATAAATAAGATTTTGAAAGATAATCCGTTGTGCAATACTCTCTCTCTCTCTCTCAGTGCTGCAAATTATGCTGATTGACAATGTTTATTCTATGTATAATAAACAACACCTTTGTGCTGAATAGTGGAATTGTAAACAGCAGCATTTAAAACACAAAATTTGAGGGGGGAGGCTGATCTTTATGGTCTTATTCTCCATAAGCTCTTTTTTTTTCATCAAAAAAAAAGGTTTGCTTGTAATCCAAAAAGATGTGTGTAATCTTTTGAAAATTTTGGTCTGATTAAAGCTGTTGCTGTTTTTAAAAATCAGATATTAAGGTTCCTGTTTTGTTCGTAAATTTTAATATGCCACATAATTAATTATACATACCTTTTTAAGTAAATAATTGAACATCATTCCTTTTTAGTTTCAATTTGAAGGATACTGTGACTGCTCTGGATCTGGATTTCGATCAACCAAAGACAGAAGTTCAAGATAAAACGATAAAGAAAATGGACGAGTGCTTGGAAAAATGGCGCCAAAATGATGTATTCAGAGAATTTGTAAGTAAATGATTTAATTTTTTGTGAAAAGTATTGAAGAGATAAAATGGTTTTTTTTTTTTTTTTTTCAATTTGTATTATTTGAGAGAGACTTTTAAGAAGTTTTAGTGAAAAGGAGGAACAAATGAGCCTTGGCATTATTTATTTATTTATTCATTTATTGCTTCTGCTTTGCTAGCTTATCTTGCCAGTAAGTTAAAATTAAAAAAGCAGATAAGTCCTATATATATATTCATGTTATTTAATCAATACTTTGTGGGGTGCCAAAGGCAAACCTTAACTTATCCTCTCTCGCAGTTCAGCGTGAATGTAGCCTAATGAATATAGAAATGACCAAAAAAAATTTAATTACATTGCACGAAAACCAATTTTATCGTTATGTATAAAAAGCACAAAATTTTAGAAATGCAATATTTCATACGAAAATTAATTTATCTTACTATTATTGATTTATCTTATAATAATATCTTACTTACTTAATGCTAAGATTTGGATATCCAGTACGCTAATCAGACTAATCCTACACTTCATTACATGTAAGATGGAACAGAATTAGAAGTGCTTCTTGTTTTTGCAGTAACATTCATAATTTCAAATTATGATATATATCACTCATACATATTAAAGAAAAGTACTGCCAAGCTTGCACAAAACAGACTGCAGAGCCTTCAAGTAAGCATGTTATCCATCCAAAAAAGTCACCATATTTCATAACAATTCTAGTGAGGTATCCAAAAAGGCTATGTGTTACAAAGGTTATCATGCCACTTAAGAAGTCATCAGTGACACTGACCCGTAATTGTCATGAGTGATGAACCACAAACTGCAAATGCACGTCAATTCTATATACTGGCTTGATTTCCCAAAGAAATCATGTTTTTTCAAGCAAACATCTTATCCATTCAAAAACAACACCATGTTTCATAACAATTCTAGTGATGGATCCAAAAAAGCTATGTGTTACAAAGGTTATCATGCCACTTAAGAAGTCATCAGTGACACTGACCAGTAATTGTCATGAGTGATGAACCACTAACTGTGCAAATGCACGTCAATTTTATATACTGGCTTGATTTCCCAAAGAAATCATGTTTTTTCAAGCAAACATCTTATACATCCAAAAACAACACCATGTTTCATAGAAATTCTAGTGAGGGATCCAAAAAGGGTATGTGTTACAAAGCAGAGCCGACCTTAAGCCGATTAGAGCAGAAGAGCCCAATGGGGCCCCTTGCCAGTAGGGGCCCCCCACTCTAAAAAATTTTTTTTTCCCTCACAAAAAATAAATAAGAAAATAAAGGAAAAAAAAAGTTCAAATGAACTTAACTGATATTAATCATAATATGTTTAACTGATATTTATTCTGGGGAGTTAGTTAGATGCGGAAATTTACCCGATACTCCGAAATTTCAGGAATTTCCAAAGCTATCTTCTTAATTTATTTCATTTATATATATTTACTTTTATTATTTTTTTTTCTTTCTTTATTTGTGTTGATAAAAAATTTTTTAAACTCAGCAGCAATGACAATTTCTTTAATACACAACTAACACTAACGTAGGTGCAATTCTGAAAAATAAATAAATAAATGATAAACTTCAAATACTGCATACTTAATACTCGTAAAACATCTCTATAAAATTCTAAAGAAAACAAATTGTCATTCGTCTTCTAACATTTAATACAAATAACCTGGAATTAGGTTTTGAAATTTTCAAAGCTGAAAAATTTCTTGGGGCAGCCACCAAACCCTGACATATTTTCTAACGTAACTGAAGATGCTATTTTTAATACTTCAATTTCAAAAAATTCAGGAGAAGGCTACTCAAATCCCCTTACCTGAAATTTATCGCAAAAAATTGACTAAAATTACATCATTCAGTTTTCTATTTTAAAGGATTTCCATCATAGGCGGATTTAGGACTGAGTTTCCGGGGGGGCAGGATTTTTTTTTTTTTTTTTTTTTTTGAGCAATATTAGTTGTTATCAAGGCTGGTTTAATTTCCGTGACCCTAAGCTTTTTCAGGTTTTGGGTCTCTTTTGTAGCCAGCACAACTTTTACCTACCAACAACCTACCCAATTTTAGGAGGTCGGGGGGGGGGGGGGGTTCTCCCCTGGAGGAATTTTTGTAAAATAGATATAAAATTGTGCATTTTGAAGCCTTATAAGGGGTAATTTTAACTATCAAAATCTCAGAAAAAATAGCAAAATACTGTTTTGTGAATTACGATAATAAACAGTAAATATTGTCTTCGGGTCAACAAATCAGTGACAGCAGTCCTCTGAGAGAAAAAGCAAGGGAGCTGCCCATTTGGACAGTTCATAATTTATGCACTTGATAAGAAATAAAATTGAAGCACCCTTTGCTTAGGAATTTCAAAGACTCATCTAATCTGTTTCAAGGACTTAAGAACAATTAAAATTATTTAAGGCACTTCATTTGCCCTTTCCAGTCTGAAATTTTGTACTAGATTGTACAGTTTTACAGTATTGTTCAAACTTTGTAAGAAACAACTTCTTTAAGTTTTAAAGTCAAAAAAATAAATATTTCTCATTGCAACAACTTTTTTTTTCAATTACAAGCAGTGCAGAAAACGAAAAGGAATGGAGGTAGTGATTCCCCCCCCCCCCCCCGGGCTGAACAGATTAACAATATGCAGTAAAGTAAGATAGAAGCAAGCAATACAAAAGAATTTCCGAAATACTGCACTGCATTTGGGATTAAATAAACAGCAAGATATGAAAAATGTGAGTCATAAAAATGTAGCTCAAGTAATACAGTAGAAGATCGTTATAATCACCGTTAATCAGTCATGTTAAACGGAATGAGTCACACGGAATGAATTAACTGTGTTATACAAGGGACGCCTTTCAAAGGTTTTTTAAAAAGCATTTTTTCTCTTTCAGGCCCTTGGTGACTGGAGCGACTGGGTATTCAAAGAAAACAGCTTGGACTCGATGGAAGACATCGCCTTTTCTGCCGTCCCTCCTTCCATGCCCCCCGAAGCAGCAGAGCTGAGAGAAATAGCCACCCACCACTATCATCAGCGCCAGGAGTGCATCAAGAAAGCACAGGCTGCTTATTGCAAGGGAATGAAGGATGTTGCTTCTTTCTATGCGCAACAGGTTGCTCTCTTATTTTTATTTATTAACTGGCTGCACTTCCCGGCTTTGCACGGTCTACCTCGAAAATAAAAGTTTTGTCAAGTGACGCATGTTCAACAATCAGGCTTAAATTAGAGAGAAAAAAATACCACGAGATTTCCCATCAAAATAATCATTCTCAAAGAAAGAAAACAGCAAATCAAAAGTTCCCGAAAAAATTAAACGCAAGCCTCCATAAATACCACTAAAATCCTTAAAAAAAGAAAGAAGATAAATCGCCAAATAATAATCAAAAGAGGAAATTTATACCTCAAAACAAAAACAAAATTTTATCAAGTCAGAACCGAGAAAATAAAAAGTGGCAACCTTCTGAACGCTAATTTAAAATGAGATCGCGCAAATGATAATTTTCCAATTTAAAATTTCTGTTCCATTAGGCTTAGCAGTGCTTTTTAATTTTTTCCCGATGATTTTACAGCTTTTTTTTTTTGAAATTCTAATTAAATGAAGAAACTGTATGGGTATTTTTTGCGAGCTTTCGAATGGTTCATGAATCAAAGAAATCCTATAATTATTTCGGGTAGAAAGAGCTATTTAATGCTATTTTCGGGTCCTAAAATTAAATTTCAAACGGTTCAGTTCTTTTTTCGCGTTTTAAAACCCCCTACGTTCCTTTTTAGGTGCCCAAGTACCTCCTTGTCAAATTTGGTCGAGATCCAGCGTAAACTGCGGATTTGTATAGGGAACATACACACACACACACACACAAAGATATACACAAATATTCTTTGTTTTTTTATATAGATTTTTTTCCTGCTATTTTTTTCTGTAAAACTGTCTGCAAAAGGTGGAATTTTCTGTAAGATTTCGCTGTCTTGGATGCCGATTTCTTATAGCATGTCACAAGTTAGAACTTCTTTTGGTACATGTGCAGTAATCACAATGCTGTGTTTACAATGTCACAACTGCTATGAAACCCAGTTGCATAAGGACTAAAAGTGACCCAAAACTACACATAAAACAAATTGTTTTACTTCAGTTTTTCTATAAAAGGGACTAAATATATGAATTTGCATATTAACTGGGTAAAATATAAGTTTTAAGTTTCTAATGCTCTCAACATAAATCTCTGAACAAGACTCTTTGACACCTTCAAAACTTTTCCCATGTCATTTATCCATTCATCATTGTCATGGGAATTATAAATATTGCTTTTAAATTGTGCATAAAATACTGTGTCTGCGTTTATTTTTTTAAGTGAATAAATTACCTTCAGTAAAATAAGCCAGAAATAATATCACCGTTACTATAACTAAAATACTGAGTTAGCTACTGATCATAAAAGTAACAGTTGCTTTAGTTACTTAGACTATATTTACAGTAATAATTTTAAAAAATGTCATGTAGAAAAATCGATGTTGTGCTTACTCTAAGCCAAAGTCGGTAACTGCAGTTTTGATTGGTTCTGTAGTAGTTAAATGTGTTTAATTTTTGTCCAGGAAATACCCAAGTAGCACTTTTTTTTTCTCTCTCTCTATCTCTAGGCCTTCTTAAGTTGGACATTTCAGGGGGAAACAGAATACCTTTAAATTATCATTGCATGTTTTATGAAGTTAAATTAATAATGTTTTATTCAAAAAATACTTGTCATTGTTAATGTAATTTCGGCAATTTTAATCTTCAGTGGTATGGTCTTCTCTCCCTCTCACGGATAGTAATTTGTGGTAAAAGTTATTTCTCCATAGCATTCCAGCTATTTCATTTTAAAATTAAACTGAGGATATGTTTCAGAGTCAAATGTGTGACTGATTTTTTTTTTTGGTAATAGATATTTAATTGGCCATACAGTTAATTTCGTGTTACCTTCCCTTTTTCCCATCCACCCAATTGGGATTAATTATTCCTAATAGCAAAGCTGAAAAAAAGCTTATCTTTAGTTGCATGAAAATTCAAGTTTCACCACATTACCACGAGTTATTTGATATGTTAAATAATTGTTAAATAAGAAATATTTAGTTAATTAATAATGTTTGGTACATAATATTATATTGAGCAGCTCAAAATTATAAAATATTTTCAAGATCAAAATGTCTTGTCTGAAAAATTCTGGTACTTACTTATTTATATCTTTTCAAAAATCATTTTAGTTTCTAAGACTTTATGTTGCAGCTTGAGTCGGAACATCTGTCTAACATCAGTTGTACGATTTGTTAGGCCTGAAGGTTAAAGATATTTTGAACTTTGATGTAATTAATTTTTCGCTACAGTCAAGCAATGTCTGCTGCCCCCATTTTCATAAGAATTCTAAAATCTCTACTCCGACTTATTGTGAAAATTGCTTACTTTTAATAATACAAGCAACTGTGGATGACCAAGAATGCATTTTCTTGGAGCTTAAATGTTTCACAGTTGTTTCGATTTCCGATTGAGCTTTTACTTCAGTGTTTAGTTATCAACTAAAGAAAACACATACTAAAACTGAATTTGTGAAAGGGTGTATCCAGCTCAAACCAGGGGCCTTGCCCTCCCAATCTCAGATTTTAGTAACAATAATAATGTGTTTTGTTATTTCTTCATGTAAAACCCAATAAGTAATACCTTTTGCTCTTCTCCCCGCTGAAAAAATTTGATATGACGGGCCTGGGCTAGGCACTTTTCTAAATTTAAATTTTTTCAGTGTATGGGAAGTGGATCCTACGTAATAACACATTTTTGCAAAATATCTCTTTTTTTTAATGGGAAGTTTGAGGAAAAGTAGGAGCTTTTAGCACTGTATTACCTTCAAGGTTGCCACGCCACTGGGAAACCTGAAGAAACAGGACAAATACAAGGAATTCCAAAATAAAAGAAGAAAAAAATAACAAAGACGGAAATCTAGGGAATTTTGAAAATTTCCTTAAAAACCTGAAATTGCAGGGAATTTCATTTTTTTTAAAATTGAAATTACAAAAATCAATGCCAATATATGAACCATCAAAAAAAAAAAAAAATTAAGGTAAAAGGTAATTATAAAATTTAAAAAAAAATGGTAAGTTAAATTTTAAGGGTTTTTTTTTTTTTTTTTTTTTTTTTAAGTAAATACAAATACAAAAGTGACGACCAGCAACAGGCTCTGGGCCCAGCTAGATTTCCTTATCATAAAAGCAATAACTTTTAATTGTTTTATTTGACATGCATTTTGAATTCCATGCTTCTTTTATATAGAGAGTATAAATTAGTGATTAATTAATTTTCTGCTTAAATTTTGCATTTTTTTATCTTTTAAGGTTCAAGTAATGAATGGTAAAGAGAAGTCTTTTTTTTAAATAAAAAGTTAAATAAATTCAATCATCATGCTGTTATTTTAGTTATAATGAATCCTTCTTTATTTCCCATTATTTTTATTTATTTACTCTTTCCCCCCCCCCCCCATCTGTGATGAAGCAATCAAGATATTAATGTTCTTTGTCGAATATCAGTGTTCTCTTGTTTGTAATGCTGCATATTCATACAGGTAACTTTTTCCTCAGAATTAAGTGGCAACCCTGACATTGCAATACCTTTATAGGGGCATTGCAATGGTAACCTAACTAAATGCCGATTAAACTAAATCCTTTTTTGGTGAACTCCCAAGTAAGAAATATACTTTCAAAATCAGGTGCAAAGTCACTAGAGCCAAATTCACCAAAAAGTTTTAAAATTAAAGCAACACTGCCTATCAAACCGTTTTTTTAATGAAATTTTTAAAATTTTTATATGTGTAAAATATGTTATTGTTAACATTTTGAGAGGCATACTGCCACATGGGCAAGTAACGGGTAAAAAGGGCGAATTTCTCATTATTCTTTTTTTTTTGCATATTTGTCTTCGATTGTACTTTAGCTTTATTGAACAAGCTGGCCTGTTTGGTTTTGGCTGAATGAACCACGTCTTATTCTAACACTTCCCTATTGTTTGGAATAAAAAATGCATTTCTTTCAAATATCAGTAAAACTCATGATTAGTGATTAATTATGCAGACACAGCCATTTACCTGCCCACAGCTGCATAATTTAAATGTTTTGACTTGTTTGTATTTTGTTTTGATTTTTTTTTTTTTTTTTCTGTAGGGAGATGAGCATGGACAGAAATTAAAGGAAGCTAATAAAAGGGCATCAGAGGTTATATCAAAGCAAAGGTAGGATAATTTTATGCTTTGCATGAAATTTTGGAAAAATTGATCCTACACTTTTATTTATTACATTTTTTATGGTTTTAAGTTTTAAGTAAGCAGTCATTGCTATAAGTAATGTTAACTTGTGTAGTTAAAAATAATTACACAATTTAACAATACTTGACAGCTTGTTTAAAACCATAAAGGTTACAAACAAAAATAACTATCAAGTGTAAAAATAAAAGATGTATCTTTACCATGACGTGACAAAAAGTAATTAATAAGCTTTATATACTTTTACATTGTTGAGTAAAGTAAAAAGATAAAATAATCTGGAAAAAAAGTTTTTTTTTTGGTTGACCAGTTTTGTCTATGATTATAAACAAAGCTACAATCCTTTACTAAATGGACATGTTAATTACTACACCCACTTGACAATAATGAGATCAAAGAAGAATTAAGCAAATATTTGAGAACAGAATAAAAGTGCTTGTAGAAGGGAGGAGGAGTAAGTTTTGGGTGCAATTTCATGCATAACTTTTAAGTTAAAAATTAAAGTCTTTTGAGCTGTTGTAGTTGTGAATTTCTAAGCAAAAATTATACTTCTTTATTTTTTACAATTTTAAAGAAATGACAGCAAATGAGAAGATAATTTAGGTGAATGGAAAATGTTTATTACAAGTTTTGTGAAGTTCCTCTTTTACATATTACTTCTGTTGCCTTTATACAATTTTTTGGTTTAAAAGTGTGTCACGTAATAATCTGTCTGGCTTGTGTAGCACAAAAATGATTACTATATAGAGTTTTGATCATCTAAATCTTACATTTTCCTAAAATCCTCTTATTGGAAAAGTCTTTCCTCATCTTTTTTTTTTTTTTAAATCTTTAATGTTGAAAATATTTTATATATATATATATATATATAACTTATAAGGTATTCATGCAAGATAAGATACTTCATTCCAATAAGATGCAGACTTCACGGGCCACAAGTTTTTCATCCCTGTTATATATATTGACTGTATTTTACCTTTTCCTTCCCCAAGGAGCAATGGCTCATCCCTGGTCCTGGACCTGCATGGCCTGTATGTACAGGAGGCCATCCCTGCCCTGGAAAAGTTCCTCAGGGACCGTAAGCTGGAGTTGAGGAGGAGGCAGCAGACAACCCCTCAGGTTGTGTCTGTCATCACAGGCCAGGGCATTCACAGCATGCGCGGCCCCAAAATTCTTCCGTCCGTCATCGCTTTCCTCAAGAAGGCTGGATATGGGTGAGTTCTCAATTTTATGCAAGGATCCCAACTGGTCTCCCCCCCCCCCCCAAGTCCCTTTTTAGTCTCAATTTGCTTAAAGTCTGGTTCCCCTTCACTCCCTTTAAAAAAAAAAATCAGTTTCATTTTTAATTTTCCTTGTAAACTCTTTTTATCCCTCTACACACAAAGGAAGGGGGTTGTTTGACGTGTCTGTCTGTGGCACTCTAGCGCCTAAAGGGATGGACTGATTTTGAAAACTTTTTTTTTTGTTCAAAAGGAGTGTTGATCGAGAGTGTTCTTAGCTAGTTTGCATCTTTGGATGACATTAATTAACCAATATATTAATTAAAAACCTCTAAAAGGGTTTTTGTGATTTTTGTAGTGAAAACATAGTTAAAAATTTTTAAATTTAATACTAAAATAAAGAGAATTTTTTTCTGCGTCTGATCGAATGAGTTTGGAACTTCCATGTTTCATCGAATTCGAATTATAACGTTTTCTTGAAGCAGATTTTACTTATGGCTAAGCCTTTACTCACACGATTGATAACCAAATTCATTGTTGGCTGACAAGGAAATGAAATGCAATGATTTCAAAGTTTTATCTGTTGCCAGTTTCTATTTAATAGTAAATGAAATACTCGACATTGATTTTTAATAATGTAAAGGCTTTTAAAAGGATTTTCAATTTTCCCTCTTGATTCTGCAATTGCGACTCAGTCGAGGGTTTTAAAAATTTTTAATTTTATCGTTGCTTGTATTCATTTGCATTATCACTTCTCGGCCTTTTGGCTGAGATCAAAGTGGTGAGGGGGGGTGGGGGGCAATATTCATTTCCTTTTCTTTTTTTTCTGGAAACAACATTTATGTGTTCATCCTACCACTAATATCATGAGTATTTCTAAACATTGAATCGAAAGGAAGCTTGACAGTTAGAGTTCAAAACTGTCAACAGGTGTAATAAATTCGCTCAGAATTATTTTTTGTTCTAAGGCACAGTCATTTTTAATTAAAAAATAGCTTTGAGCCAATCAATAAAAATTAACTGATTATGAATAATTAGCAAAGTGGCCTGCCAATTAATTAGAGCATCCCTAATTTTAGCCTTTAAAAGTTTAAATTAAGTCGTTTTTTAGTCCCTTTTCTTTTAGGTCCCGTTTAGCATATAGGCTTTGGAAGATATTTGGCTGTTTCTGTCAAATCCATTACCGGTCAAGTATTACTGGTAACAGATTTGACAATTTGCCTAATTAGGTTGCTTTTATTTCAATTCAAATAAGCTAAAAGTATGAAATGATTATGCTAATAGTTAAAGCGACACAAAACCTAATTAATGTAACTAAGCTTCAGAACTGATTACGTGTATCTGAAATTGATTGACTATGTCTGGTGACGGACTTGGAAAAATTGACCTACAATTCTGAGAAAAACAATTTACAGAAAGTTTACTAAAAGCAAAAGTGCTTCATTAATTATATTTTCAGATACATATAACATATACATGAGCAACTATTTTACTTTTATTTAATTTAAAGAGTATAAAATTATGCCTTTTTTGAAATGTATGAATTTATTGATTATGACCGGACAAGCTATTGCTACCTTCAGAAATCATAAACCCCTTATGTATTTCATGAATGTGTTTGACTTGTGTGATTTTGGCTTTTAACAGACTTCTATTCGTTCCTGTTTTGTTGCAATAGTTTTTCTCTTTTCTTCTTCAGATTTAATGAAAGCAATCGGGGAATGCTGGAAATCACTCTCATCCCTGACTGAATGACTGAAGAATTGGGAACAAGTTGTGTTATTATTAATGAAATAATAAATTTTTATAGGGGTGCACTCATTTTAGCTTTATATGGATTCCATTAAAGATAAAAGTGAAGCAGGCATGAAATTTTAATGTTATTAGAAGTGTAGTTCCATGGTATTGCAAAATTCGGAATTTTCCTTATGGTATTTAAGACTAAGGGCTTATGCCAGTTGCTAGAATGATTGAAAACTGATTATTTTGAGAAAGGGCTTGAATTAAGCAGAAAAAGATATGATTCATAAAATGAAGTCAAAATATCTAGCCTATATATAAAGCAATGTCATTAAAAACTGATGGATGAGTAAAAGGCAGTGTACAAAACTACTTAGACCTCATTTGTTCAACAAAGGCTCCTTGTCAAGTCTTACTGCTTGTATTAACTTCGTACATTTTATAAATTTTCAAGGGAAATTTTCTGAATGTCCTGAATATAATTGCATATCATACTTACTTGTTTTGAGCTTTATTGGTATTGCATTATATTACATTACAGAAAGTATGATTTTTATTGCTGTTAAAATAAGAATTAGTGTCTGAAATTATTTCAATGGAATTTTCAAGAAAAAATATATATTAGGATTTAATTACTCAAAATTTTGTTGCTGTTCGGAATAACTGTTTGCTTCCTTCTTCAACCTCATTTCATATTTAATAAACAAATAAATTATTAACGTTTAACTAACATTCCTGTTAAGTTTTAGCACTGCAACATTTTCTTAATAACCCATTTTAATAGACATATTTAATAGTTGAAATTATTCAAAATTTCTTAAGAGTTTTGTGGGTGGGGGGGGGGGAGGAAAAAGGAATGCACTTAATTGACATTTTTTCTAGCAGTGTCCGTAAAATAGTTATTATATTATGTTGAGCATGTTAGCAGATCTTTGACAAAGCTGTTCTTTGTTTGATTTCTTTCAATATAATATCAATTATGAAGTACAAATTTCATTTTGATGGATGTATCTACTTACTTTTTAGTAATGCTGAGGGAATATTTGATTTTCAGTTAAAATAAAAGAGAGTCTTAAAATTTTCATTTAACTGATTGTAAGGGAATTTTCTTTTCGTACATTTATTTTGTTTCTCCTCGTTAAGAAAAGCGTGAATTTCATGCCTGTTTCATTATTTTCTTTTTTGGGTCCCCAAATACATTTATGCAATTCAAATTTCATGAGTTTTAACACATTTTATTGTTTTTCTTTGACAATGCTTGCAAAAAAGTTATTAATTTTATTTTAAATCATAATGTTTTTATATTTAACCAAAATATGTGATATTTGTATCTGTTCTTAAAGAGCTTAATGTTATCTGACATAGTTCTTCTTTGAGTCATTAAAAGCTTTTTAAGTTTTTATTGTATATTTTAGCTTTGCAAGTCATCTTGAATTGTAAATTACATTGTTTTTAAAAAAATTGCATGAAATCGTACAAATTCATTATCTCAATTAATGTTAAAATTTCAATTTATTTATCTAAATTTTGTTGATAATGTGCATTATGATTATAAATTTAGACTAAATAATTTTCGATCATTAATATTAATTGTATGTTTCATTTGGTTTATTGAGTATATGTATGCTGTATATAACCAGGGGTGTGCATAGGGAGAGGTCACCTGTTGGCCCAGGCTCCAGCTGAAGGGGGCTCAAGATTTTTAAATGAGGAATGAAATATGTGTAGGGATGTGTGGGAAAACGATATGGAGGGGGGCCTGTTAAAGTCATTCATGATGGGCCCCAAAATTTCTGTGCACACCTCTGTAAACAATGTAAAATATTTTATCTATTGTTTTTCTTGATGATTTAAATACTTACTATATTCTTTGCTAAATGTAAAATACTCAAATTTTATAGTAAGTTACCGCCCTAAAGCCAGGGCACTGGTGGTGTATTTTAAGTACTCAAATTTTAGTTTTATTTATGGTGCTAAATAGTATGTTTTACATTTTAATTCTGCCAACTTTAAAAGGTCATTGTTCATGATGTTTTTAAATTATCTAAATTATAGTACTGTCTTCGAATTTTCTCATATACTATGAGTTATATTGAAGATAAAATTTTTTCAATAATATAGTTGTTAAATATGTTTATGTGTTTAAAATTTAAAATATATATATTTTTTCAATTATGTTATACTAATTTATTATTTGTATTTATGATGTAATTAATTTAAATCAATATAAACTATATTTTTATTGAAACTATTCTGGAAAATGTTTATGCCTCTCTTTCAAAGAACTTTTTACTGTCGCAAAAATATTTTTTGATTTTTGGAATGAACTGAAACTACTTTATTTTGTCCTACTCAGTACAATTAAAAATTATTAATAATTTCTAAAAGTGAACTATATATATTTGTTGTGTTTTAATTATGCAAAATACTTGACTTTTCTACTGAAAGGTCTTTATGAATAAGTGAGCTATTTATTAGGATTATTAACCACAATTTACAAAATGCTCAAAGAATATTTAGCCTACATGTCATGCGTAAAACTGCAAAATAGAAAACAATATTTTATCGAAACCTAACATAGATCTGCACAACATATTTACTTATACAGTCAAACCTCAATTAATTGAAATTATTTTCACTAAAACCTTGTTCAACAGACGTCAGCTCTTTTTTTTTTCATTTAGTAAACAATATTACTTCAAAGTCACAGGGACCAGGCTTTCTTGCTGCAGGCAGCAAAGAATTATCTTTGCATTGCTATCAATTCTGTCCCCCCCCCTCCCCCCCAAGCCCATCAGCAAAGTTTTGATACACTAAAAAGTTCTTGTTTTTAAAATTCCATTAAAATCAGAAACAATCAATCTAAAAACAAAGCATTGTTTTGATTGTAAATACTTTTTAACTATGTTATTTATGTTTAAAAATTCAACTGAGAGAAAAAAAATAATGGGATTGATTCCTTCAGTCAAAAGTACTACTTTTAGTCGCTGAAATTGATAGAATAAGCAAAAAAAAAAAAAAAAAAACATTTAGCCAGAAAAAAAACTTTTATTTTCCCAACAGTTATTTTTTATTTATTTTTTTCAAATCTCAAATTTTGGAAATAAAGCGTGGTCTTTATGACCTCACAAGTGATGTACTTTTTTGTGCTACTCCAAAGATACACTAAATGTTTAATTTGCCGTCAACCGCATTGCCAGGTTATGATAATTAGCACTGTGCACTAATGGTATGAGTGAATGGAATTTATCTTTTGTGATGTCATGTGCAAAAGCATAAAAATGAACTATCAGTCCACGCATCATTTAAAATAGCTGTTAAAAATATTATATTTTGTCAAATTATTTTAAAAGTGGTAAAATCCTGTGTTATTAAGCATGTTTTTTGAGAAGAAAATACTTTTAAAATTTTGGAAACAACCCAATTGCAATATTAATTACAGAAAGAATGTTGAAGTCCACATTATAGCATCTTAAGAAATTTGCATTGCTGATTGTAATTTCAGAATTGTGTGACACAAAATTAACAAGTTTATTGGTCATAACTATTTTGATGCAATCAAAAATATCGGATTTAGTTGTCAACTGAGAAATACGTTCATGTTGAAACCAGAAGTAAAGATTCTGTAATCTCCTGACAGCTATTGTTAGCTCTTTTTTATCCGAAATTTTCGGTTTATTGAATAAGGTCTGATCCCGATCACTATGCTAAATTGAAGTTCGACTGTATTTGTAATTTTGTCGCAATGTTATGAAAATGTTTAAAAATTTGCTTGGGGTTCATTTTGCTTTATTTTATGATTGAATGAACTACTGAACCACAAGGTAAAGGATTTCAGAATTATATTGATTTTCATTTTACTCGTTAAGATGTTAAACTGGCACTATAAATGAAATTGTCTAATGGAAATTGGTCTAATGGTTTTTCCTTTTAACTTGTCTTGTAATCTATCTTGAAAGGCACAGTTATGTGAATTTATTCATAAAAAAAGAATTGAACTGAAAAGGGATAGGATCAAAATGCTTTTTTGTGTTAAAAAGAATTTTATGTGAAATCATCATGCTAAGTGAAACTCTTAAATATATACAGTGTCTTTTAATTTTATTTGATTCCCTGCTTAAATTGCATGCATTTAAAGTCGAAATATTTATTCTGACTTAAAATTGTATTAAAATCAATGCAAGCTTTACCAAATCCCATACAAAGTTTGCTGGCTTCGACAGACCTATCGTAAATTCAAAAATTAACTGACCTCTGGATTGTCATTTTTGACAATAATTGGAAAAATAATTGCTTGAAAATAACATAGTATTTTAAGAAGTTAAAAGTTTGCCTTTGTAGGAAAAAAATAAAAACTGGAAATTAGCTTAATTATTAGAACAAATCAGTAATAAAATTGAGAAATACTTGTAATTTTATCGTTTATATATAGTCGTGTTTTTTAAAAATATTTTATTGTTTCATCAACATACTATATTGTTGAAACCACAGTATTATTATGTTAGCCAATATGTATGTTAAACTTGTTCCTTTACTATATATTTTGTACTGATGTCAGAAGTGGGATATTGACTACATAACTCGGTTTTTTGGTAAATCACTGTTTAATACATGAAATTACATGTTCACTCTTCCAGTGACAATCTTCCTCTGACTGCCAGAGCAGATGCTCAGTTAGCCTTGTGGGAGTTCAAGTGGTTGCGCAATTGGGGGGTTTCCATTATTGCGCAGTTGGGATTTCTCCTTTTGCTGATGAATTTATGGGTTTCCCACAAGCTGAATATCAGGGAGGATTTTGTCCGGAATGCATAGGGACTCCATTCTAGTACCCCTTATCATAATTAATTGATTATGATTCAATTCAATTGGCAGTACGGAAAAATTTACGAATTGATTCATGCTATATCTTTATTACTAACTAGTGGTACCCACACGGCTTTGCCCATAATAGAAAAATTAAAAGGTCTTTTGGTTCGCCTGTATATTCACAAATAATGTATGGTGAATTTTCTTGCCAATTGGCTTGTGCCCATGTTACGGTTCCACGTTATGATAATTTCGTAATTTACTCGTCCATCTTATGATAGTTTTGTTCTTAAAATTGGAATAGAAAAGGAACAAAACCGAATTTTCGAAAAATCGCTTCGAGGTGCACCCCCCCCCCCATGCTACAAACTAACTTTCTGCCAGATTTCATGAAAATCGGCCGAACGGTCTAGGCGCTATGCGCGTCACAGAGATCCAGACATCCTCCGAACAGAGAGACTTTCAGCTTTATTATTAGTAAAGATAACAAAGCTGAAAGTCTCTCTGTCTGGAGGATCTCTGGATCTCTGTGACGCGCATAGCGCCTAGACCGTTCGGCCGATTTTCATGAAATCTGGCAGAAAGTTAGTTTGTAGCATGGGGGGGGGGTGCACCTCGAAGCGATTTTTCGAAAATTCGGTTTTGTTCCTTTTCTATTCCAATTTTAAGAACAAAACTATCATAAGATGGACGAGTAAATTACGAAATTATCATAACGTGGAACCGTAACATGGGCACAAGCCAATTGGCAAGAAAATTCACCATACATTATTTGTGAATATACAGGCGAACCAAAAGACCTTTTAATTTTTCTACTATGGGCAAAGCCGTGCGGGTACCACTAGTACATTTATATACATATATATATATATATATAGAGAGAGAGAGAGAGAGAGCAAGAGGGAGAAAAAGAATTTTGTGTGTGAGGATCCCCCATCAGCATAGAATACGAAGTCCTTGCTTGGGGTGCATAAAAAGTGTCCAGTGAATTGCACTTCTAAAACCCATAATTTTGAAGAAAAAAGTATGACATCGCATCCAGTGCAACCTAAAATGAGTGCACTCAATTAGCCATTCCAGGGTATGCATTTGTGCTTCTGTATGAGCAATGGATGTTTTGAGCATATTCTTATTATTGTAACTTATGCAAATACCATGGTTCATATTGAAACCTCAGCAGGACATATTTTAATGGGGTTTTTTATGGGCAATTGCCCACACAGTCAAATAAAATTGGCCCCACAGTCAAATAAAATTGCCCACCTACATTTTCCCAAATTTTTCCATCGGTTATGTGTTTCTATATAGTTTTTATTTTTCTGTAAGAAAATGGAAGCGTGACCTCTAACCGTTCCCACAAGCAAAATTTTTTAAATAAATAAAACTATTAAACTGCGATGTCTCGCACTCCAAAACTCATAGATGACAGCACGTAACATGTAAACAGAGTTTTGTGGAACATAAACTGAACGTTTACAATCCCTCCCCCCCCCCTTCCGAGTAAGTTGAAGTTGCCCACACAGTCAAATTTCCTTAAAATATGCCCTGCATCTCAGAGCAACAGTAACACATCTAAGCCTAGAAATAACAGTAAAATATTATTCAACTGTTGCTCTAAGGCAGCGATATTAGTATTAAAGTCTTTTTTTGTCATATGAGGCAGTGAGATGCAAAGGGATGCAAGTGGCAAAATTAAAAATTTGGAGGTAACCGGTACAAAATGGTAGGTGAACCCCTCATCTGTCTTGGGGCAAGATATAGTACTGGTAGCACTGGCAGGTGCTGCTGTATAGCATGATTTAGAAAGAAAATTCAATGACAGCCTACCTAAGACGTTACCTTTAAAGTTGTTTTTTGCTCAAAACTTGAAAATATCCACTTACATCCCTTTGCTTCTCACGCCTCATATGTACCGGATATGACGTAATACTTTTTCTACTGCATTTTTCTCAAAAACCACTGCTTATAGAGATACAATTCTTTGTGGGTTTTTATGCACACCAAGCGAGAAATCTAGCACTGCACGGTTTATCCTGTTTTCAAGGACACCCTGTATATATTTAGCTATTGTAATATGCTACTGTAAAATATCTTTAAAACCAGCATCAAAACTCTTTGAAACTGTAAAGAAACGTCCCATTGTCTTATTCGTTCATTCCGTCCACCCCCAAAGTATGTGCCTTACCACCAGCATTTCTAAAGCACCATTTACAGCTTCTTATTCATAAGTGTTCTGCTGATCATTTTTGTGTTTTGTTTGGACTACTTAATGGCTCATCATTCAAGGATCAAAAGATGTTTTAATGTATGTGTCATGTTTTTACTTATACATCATATTTTTCTATTTTCGGCCAATATAGTTTTCATGCAGACCTGCTTTCAATTGCACGGGAAGTAATGTGAGAAAGATTGAACCCACATAGAAATGGTATTGTAAGTTACTTAATATTTTATTATTTCTTTTTTTTTCTGAATGCTGTCATTGTGTGCATATGTTTAACCTTTCACAAGAAAATCAATATCATACATTTATTTTTTTGTCTATTTTTTATTTTTTGATTTTGAAATAGTATTTTGTAATGGATATCTGAATGTTAATTCTATGTGCAATGAACCTATGACAGCCAGACATTATTTTGGATAAGATATATTGAGATGAATTGCTAAATTTTTATCTCATCCTAATTCAATATAACTTTTTGAATTATTCACTCTTAAAATACTTTTTGTACAACAGAATTACTATATATTTTTTTTCTTAAACAAAATTCTTTCTTGAAAACAACGTTCCTTTATGAAGTTAGTATTACTTTTTATGAAAGTCTTTTTAGCTTTTGGTTTTAATTTCCTCAACTGAATCAAATTTTGCTAACTAAATCTTGTATTAAACAAAATATTCCAAGTATCTGAAGTTTGTTCTCTGTGCAAAATTTTGTTAATATGTGTAGAAGTAAGTTTTTTTTTTTTTTTTTTCCAAAATTAAAAAAGAAAAAAAAAATCTGTTCTTTACTGTTATAGATTCTATAAAAAGAGGCTATCGTTTTTAAAAGTTGAATGTTCATTCAGGCTTTAAAAAATGTTAACAAATAACAGTTATGAACTGATATAAATTTATATTTCATGCTGTGAATGCAAATACTCTGAAATGTAAATTTATTAATTTATGCTCTTTTACTTGTAAGATCATTAGTAAAGATTTATTTGTTACTGACAAAGAAATTGATATTAAGAATTCAATGTTGATTGCATTAAATCTAGCATTAAATTTTGTATATTTTTAATATGATGTCTAAATCACACTTAATGTAATCAAAATCATTTGTAAATATAGTCACGAAATGATTGAACATGACACCACATTGCATAAGAATGAGATTTTATGACTTTGTTGCTCATAATTTCATACTTCATAAGTATGAACTAGTCATTGTTTTATGAACTAGTCCATGCCTTTGTTTTTAATTGAGATGCATTGATCAAAAAGGAGTTTGTGGCAGCAGTTTGGATCTTCTATTCCTGCATTTTTTATATTTTTTGCAACATCTTAATTTTTGGCAATGATATACATGAAAAGCAGCATGTGCATAGTGTGCACAAAAATCGTGCAACCTGAGAAAAAACCACACTTTTCCCGATTTTTCTGTTCTTTATGAAGAACAAAATAGTTTTTTGAAAAGTTTGTTTTATGAAAAACTATCTAAAAGTGAATAACAAACGCAGTAATATGCAGTCATTGTGAAAATTTGCTGTTTTTATACAATGGGGTCGTTTCCAAAATTTTAAAAGTATTTTTTTTCTGAAGAGCATGCTTAAAAACATAGGATCTGACCATTTTTTAAATAATTTATTTAAGATTAATATTTTGAAAAATTACTTAAATCGGTGCACTTTCATTGTTTACTCTTCTGTCGATGACATCACAAATGATGAAATGTCATTCGATGTTGCCATTCACAGAACAAAATATTTTTGTTCGCATCTTTACTCACGTGTATTGGCAACGATAGGGTTGATATCAAGCGCAGAGCGCAATTTTAATTTGCTGCTTGATTATCATAACGTGAAAACGTAGTAGAAAGACGTGCCAAATTGCATCATTTGTGACATCATAAACACCACGCCTTGTTTGAAAAATCAGACATTTTAAAAAATTAATTAAAAAAAAAACTGTTGGGAAAATGAAAGTATTTTCTGGGTCCATGTTTTTTTTTTGCTCTAACTTTTTTTTTGCTGCTTTTTGACTAAAAGTAGTACTTTTGACTGAAGGAAACCACCCCATTTCATGCATTGACGTCAAAAGAAGCAAAAGTATGTATTTACATATGTACATATGGCATATAATATGCGCTCTACTTGTCACAAAAAGAGAGAAAGAGAGCACACAGCTAATTTGTAGCAGTTCCCTAAGTTTTTTCTTACTCAAAGGAAAATTTTTATACCATTGACTTTTCAAAAACTTGAGGAGTCCCGTTTCGTTAATTTTACTACACTTGTGCGTTAATGCAAGCGAGCTAAACTTTAAAAGGTGTTGAAGCTGTTGACGTTAATTTTATCTGTTGAAATAAATTATGTGTAACTTACTAACTTTGTGACGTAAAGAATTATAATAATATTTGGCAGAGGGACATGAGGTCTCAACACCGGAAATACATTGCTCATTTCGTAAAGTACTTCATTTGTATATATTCAGCTTATCACTTAAAAGGATCTAAACTGCTGATGCATTCAACTTTTGCGATCGAAATGCATTATTTGAAACAGTAGCTTTTTGTCAGCAGAGAACTTAATTTCTTTTTCCATAACTCCCTTATTGCTTTCAGTCGCAAAATTGCAAGAAAAAAAAGCAAGATTTCTTTTTTTTTCATTAAGTAAACCTGGAGCAGCCACATTTAGAAACTGTTTAATATGTCCTGTTTTGAAAATGTACCCAAATAAACATTTTTTTAGTGCAGCCTGTTGAGCAGGGCTAGAAAATTCTTTAACATTTTACATGCCCTGCCAGTCATGTTTGTGTGAAGGAGACATACACGAATTTTTACATGCCCAATTTTCCTCATTGTATATCATTAAAAGCATTTGAATTTGTGGTACAGCATTAATCAGACAAATTATTTTTATATAAATCATTAAAAAAATAGCTTGAATAAATAGTACATAATAAGCCGTCGTTAAATTTAACAAAATTTAAAAGGGTCGCTTCCACGCAAACCGGAAACAGCAAACCATCTTAGCAGTAGCGCATGAAATAAATTTTGAGCTCCAAGTAAGGATACGTTAATTTTTCAATAAAATACGAAATAATAAAATTTTTGGAAAAAATATTTGATCAAAAAATTACATGCCCGGCTGGGCATGTAAGGGTAATAGATTCATGCCCAATCGGAATTTTTACATGCCCCGGGCATGTTGGGCGGTGCAATTTTCGAGCCCTGCTGTTCAGGCTTTAATGCCTTTGAGCCAAAGCAAACAAACAAAACTCAGTTTATAAAATATTCAAGACAAATCGTAGCATTGTCAACCTCATGCAGAAGCTGGGTGTATCTTCCCACCGCTAGCTAAAAATATTTCAGCTCACCAGTGAGATGTCAGTAGCCATGCTTCACCTCGAATCATGGCTACTGACATCTTAGGTACTCTCCCAGCTCCTCCTGGAAAAGTGAAGATGAAGCTGCGAATATATATGTAGCTACAAGTTACCACACTGTGGCCGGAGCTAAGCCAGAACTGCAAGCAAATGCCAAGCAGCTCATTACAGCATCCAGAGACTGCAGTTTTGCCCTTGTTTGGGCTTATCAGTCTAAAACAGTTATAACACAGCTGAAGACAAAGTGACTATTCCAGATTGATTAGTCCAAGCAAGGACAAAACTATAGTTTTTGGATGCTGTAACAAGCTGTTTGACGTTGCTTGTCTTTCTTTAGCAGCTCAAGAGCCCCAATGAATAACACTGCAGCAACTTTTTTTTTTCCTTGGTTATTTTTTGTGTGCAATATGTTGCCTTAGTGGAGGACTTCTGAGGGACCCACGTTTTTGCTTATAGAATAGGCAAAAACTAAGAAAACTCCTGTTAGCAACTCAATGAAGTATAGGCTTCAACTCTTAGTTTTCCAAAGCAACCAGGTTTTTAAATTTCACAAAAACTTTGAATGTTATCTTTCTTATAGATCATATTTTATTAAATACTGTTTAAGGCTTTCACGGCCGGCGTCAATGTGGGGAGATAACATTTCCGGGCTTATTGGCCGTGGTCTAATAGACCACGGCCAATAAGCCCGAAAATGTTATCTCTCCATACATATTTTATTAGTTCAGACTGTTGATAAGCCATTTATTATTATGATTTTAGGGACTGAATGCATAAAAGAGTTATGGTTCCTAACATATGCGTAAAAAAAAGGATACCGTCGAACCTCGTTAAAACGAACCCAAAGGGACCTTTAAAATTTATTCGTCTCATCCAAAAAATAACAGAATTTTTAAAAAAATACTAAGCACTTTTCATATTGCACTGAAAAGGACAAAATAACTTTTCTGGGTCAGAAAAGACAATGTTTAAGTATTCCTGTAGTTTTCAATTATTCCAAGAAAATGACACCTTAGAGGAGGAAAAGTGCAGCTAAAGTCAGGTAGAGAATTTCTTAACATTACCTAACTTTCTGTCATAAATTTGAGTGTTGAAACATGCATATTTTTCTAAGATAGTTCGTTTTGAAATGACTTGAGCCGCACTTTTCTTCCTTTGTGGAGTTTTTTTTTTTTTTTTTTTTTTGAATAATTGAAAACTACAGGAATACTTAAACATTGTCCTTTCTTACCCAGAAAAGTTATGTTGTCCTTTTGAGTGCATTATGAAAAGTGCTTAGTATCTTTTAACCCTAGAGAAGTCGCGTTTCCTTTTGTTATGCTAGTGCTCGCGCTTCGGTCTTTTCCCCGCCGTAGCGATCCGTGAGACGAAAGCAGAAGAAAGGAAGTGGCGGGGAGAAAATGACACCCCTGACTAGGATGGCACGCTATTGGTCTAAATGACTAACATACAATTCCAAAAGCTATGCAACCTTGAAATACTGAAAAAAATTCTCAAAAGCTATGCAACCTTGAAGTACTGAAAAAAATTCTCAAAAGCTATGCAACCTTGAAATACTGGAAAAAATTCACAGAACTAAGTGTGTGGGCTGGGGAGAGTCTGACCTTCAGCTACACAGATGGGCCCCATTATTAGAATAAGGGGTGGTGGGATAGAGCAAAATATCTGTCAACGGGCGGGGAATCGACCAAAGCGAGACTTCCCTAAAAGTTCTGTTATTTTATTCTTTTTAGTGTTAATGTATTTCAAAAATAGAATGATGTTACTATCACAAAATTTCACCTCTTTTTTTCGTGTAAATGCTTCATACTAAAAGGGGGGGGATTTCTATACATGTCTGAAACTTTAAGCATTTGGCACTAAAAATTAGCCCTTGTTCTCCTCTAGGATTTGTTTGTGC